>NC_064628.1:835373824-835673824 GCF_023864275.1 Schistocerca cancellata | reverse complement strand
GCTCTCCCATCTGAGGCTCGATGAGTTCTCCGCCTCAAAACTACGTGGGTTCTACAGTCGAGGAATAGAAGAGCTACCGCAGCGTTGGCAGACTGTTATAAATTCTGAAGGAGAGTGTACTATATATTTGATGACTGTAATCTCTATCACGTATACCTCCTGTGTTTCTTAAGCTTATAGAAAAACACTGTAAAATATGCACCAACCTAATAATAATGTTCTACGTGCCATATGGCATGTCCAATAAGGACTAGCTAGACGCCATATAATAAGAGAATTTGATGGAATAGCTTGGAAAGGAAGATTTACAAAATGAATCCAGATTCTTTTCGAAAATAGACCTAGGTGTGAAGATACTACCGTCCAGCTAGTGGAAATAAGTCATACAATCACCTAAACGAGGAATATACGCTGTTTCAGGGCGGTGAATGTAAAAGACTAGCTTTTGTTCCTACATGTTTCAAAAGCTGTGATCTAGGTTATTTCATCAAATTATGCAAGGCATAGAAACTAGTTTGTTCCCATTGTGGACTCAATGTGGACGACTGCAATTAGCGGGTTGAGAAAGCCAAGTTTATTCAGCGCCTTAAAAGTGGCAGTTATGGTCACGTGAATGAAAAGATTATGCCACCTACCAGTTCCACCTACAGGGATAAGTAGCTTGGGCTGATCACAAGTGCCTGCAGTAACGCGAATACTTTTGATTATGATACAACTAATATTCGAAATCCATAAGCAGCACGTTGTGTGCAGTGGCAGGACGTAGAAGTAACCTTCCACGAAGACAGGAGACTGTTACGGGACAATTGTGTGACGTGAACATCTTGGTATCCCAGTCTTTTGAGAAATTCAAGATGATTATCATGCTACACTACCTACGTACGTATTTGAATATTAGAACGACATGATTAACTAAACAGAGGGGCAGTTAGTAAACAGGCCATCAGATTCGAAACATCAGGTTATTCCAGCGCGTGTAGTGACAGAACATTCAAATAGTTGGGAAGCACATCAGGGTCCACGCCACACGAACCTCTGGCGCACACGAGGGATACAAGCCACCCTCCGTCTTGCACACGCATAATCCTAGGAAAACTGTGTGTTTTCTAGCGAAGAAATCGAATTAGGTGTATGGAAATACCAGTTGGAGCATCAGGTTGTCTAGGTTGGAGGCAGCCATAAGATTAGAAACACGTGTTGCTCACCATGAAGGAACCACAATTACTTTTCATTGCCACAGCCAGCTGAAGGCTTTTTGCTTTACTTCAACAACGTTTATATACATGTCAAAGCCCTCTGCAATTGACTCAGACAGATCTTTATACGCCGGAAGGAAGCTTTCGACGTAGAACAACCGTTCAGAGATTTCCCGAAGTCCCACAGACAAGTTTATTTCGACACTAGCCTACCGTCACCTAAGTGCTATGTCCATACAAAACACGTCCAATAGAGGAACTGGGAGCCGATGTTGTGCTACTCTGGTAAAGGGAAACTTCCGGACTTCATGACACACGTGACCAAAAACAGTGCAGAACCAGAATACCAATCTTCATCCTGAACCGTTGCTGTCTTGTTATCAAAGTCACACAGATGTGCGCTGAGCATTCTTTTAAAGCAGAGATCTGTACAGCTTAATGCAAAATGGTCATAACCTGCATATACAACTAATATTCTCACAACATACATCAAATTAAGAGCTGTAACAAATATAATCGTGGTGCGTACCACATACACTGAGGTGACAAAAGCCATGGCGCACCTCATAACACCTTGGTGGACCTCCTTTTGTCTGGCGTAGTTTAGCAACTCGACGAGGCATAAAATCAACAGGTCGCTGGAAGTCCTCTGCAGAACTATTGAGCCATGCTGCCTCTATAGCCGTCCATAATTGCGAAAGTGATACCGGTGCAAAGTTTCGTGCACAAACCGACCTCTGGATTATGTTGCATAAATGATCGATAGGGTTCATGTTGGGCGACCTGGATGGTCAATCCGTTCGTTCCAGTTGTCCAAAAAGTTCTCCAAACCAATCAGAAATAACTGTGGCTGCGGGCTTGGTGCATTGTCAGCCATAAAAAATTCACGTTGTCCGGGAACGTGACGCCCAGGAATGATTGAAAATGATCTCCAAGTAGCCGAATATCCCGAACACCAAGTCCATTCCATGCAAATACAGCCAACAACATAATAGAGACACCACCTGATTGCACAGTGTCTTTTTGACAACTTGGGTCCATGGTTTCATGGGGTTTGCGCAACACTCGAACTCTACCATCAGCTCTTATCAACTGAAATCGGGCCTCATCTGACAAGGTCACGGTTTTCCAGTCGTCTAGGGTCCCGTCGATATGGTCACGCGCCGGCCGTGGTGGCCGTGCGGTTCTAGGCGCTCCAGTCCGGAACCGCGCTGTTACTACGGTCGCAGGTTCGAATCCTGCCTCGGGCATGGGTGTGTGTGATGTCCTTAGGTTAGTTAGGTTTAAGTAGTTCTAAGTCCTAGGGGACTGATGACCACAGCAGTTGAGTCCCATAGTGCTCAGAGCCATTTGAACCATTTTGATATGGTCACGAGCCCAGGAGGGGCGCTGCAGGCGATGTCGCGCCGTTCTGCACAGGCACTCGCATCGGTCGTCTGCTGCCATAGCCTATTAACGCTAAATTTCACCACACTGTCCCGACGGATAGGTCCGTCTACCGTTCCACATTGATTCCTGCTCTCGGTAGTTAACTGAAGGCTGTCGGCCACTGCGTTGTCGGTGTTGAGAGGCAATGCCTGAAATTGGTATTCACAGCACGCTATTTACACTGTGGGTCTAGGAATATTGTATGTTCTAACGATTTGCAAAACAGAATGTCCGATGCCTCTAGCTCGAACTAGGTTTCGCGTTCAAATCACTTCGAAAATCTTTTCAAATGAATCACCTGAGAACAAATCACAGCTCCACCAACGCACTGCCCTTTTATACCTTGTGCATGTGATTCTACCGCCGTCTGAATATCGCTATTTCACGACCTCTGACCTCAGTGTAGTAGGGGCCGATGACAACGAGGTCTTTTCATTAGCCCAATGATAGAAGAATAACTTGAAACGCTAGATGTTTCTTATTCAAGAATTAAGTCTGACTGTGAACAACAAATCAGGGCAGTATAAGATGAGAACAGCACAGTTCTGCCGAAACAGGTCATCCGGTAAAATACGTTTCTAGCGATCTTGGCTTCTGCAGTTTCTTCAGTTACCTGTCAAACGACAGTTTTGTAAATATTCAGCCCAGTCACTCCAACCATTTTTCATTGTGTCTTCTTACGAGGGGTAAATAGGATGGTGGTAGACATAAGTTGGCCACCGTAAAGTTTTTGTGGCAGTCCCCCTGAGTTTCCTTTCAATTGCTCATTCAGAAAAGGCTCCCAGAGTTCCTTCTCAGTTTCTAGAGTTTTTGTCGAAACCGGTCATTTAGTAAATGATTTTTTAGCGATCTTAGCTTGAAAAGCTTCTTCAGCTACCATACACTTCAGATCGTCACCCTGACTGACCATGTCACGAATATATATCTTTTGCCAGATGACTTCTCAAACACTGACAGTAACAACTAGTCAAAGCTCCGTGACCAAATGGGTTCGGATTATATTAACAACGATGTCCCACTCCCGTTTGCTGAAGAAGAAAATGGCTCTGAGCACTATGCGACTTAACTTCTTAGGTCATCAGTCGCCTAGAACTTAGAACTACTTAAACCTAACTAACCTAAGGACATCACACACATCCATGCCCGAGGCAGGATTCGAAACTGCGACCGTAGCGGTCGCGTGGAATAATATGCAGAAAATATGATTGCTATTTATGATAATGAACGATGTTCAGACACCTAAGCCATTTCCGAGATCCAAGGCGACTAAGTTTCATGGACTGCTGTAAAGGTCGCACAGTCTAATGGTTTACAGGGCAGCAGAAGGTAACAAAGGAGGTTATGAAAGACCCTACAGACCCGATAATCTGGAAACTGACAGATGAACCGCTGGAGAGGTCTGGAGGTGTCTGATGAAGCGGACTGGGTTGTAGCTTAATCTGATGACAGTAGCGATCTCTAGAGATTTCAGACGGAAGCTGGAGGAAAGTGCACACCACGTGCCCCAAAAGATGCAGCACTGGTGAAAGAGCAGCAAATTTAGCTGCAAATAAAACTACATATATGTTACTTAAGGAGGAACTCTACTTCAGCCTGATTCTAGCTCTTAATCTAGCACGCAGCTAGCGTGTACCAGTGTATGCCGGCTGAGGAAACTTTCCAGAAGATGTAGATACAGTCTGTCAAGAGGTGGCGAAAGTCATGCACAAAATTGCCAGAGCCAAAATTTTCTCATGGAAGCTGTAAAGCTACACCACAATATAATAGCAGTAGTTTTTGCGAGCTTTGCAGCAAGTGCTTGAACTCACCGACTTCGTCTGGTACGACACAGAGCCTCCCTAAGACGTACGGGTTCTCACACGTATAACGGCAGCCTTCAGTACAACGTCAGCAAGGCCTCTTCTTGACGTACTGGGATTACGTCCCGCTGACACAACTGTCAGATATCATATCAATATATTTGTTGTTCCAGAAGTATGGACTCCAAAATATTCTATCAGATCTTCGAAACTGAACATCTGTGGGACTGGGAATGTGGAAATACGGGGTGCCAAGTATACAGTTTCCTTTCAGAGACAACAAATTTATCACATTATTCCCAGATATGATTCACTGTATGGACTAACTACTGTCCAGACACCCGCTCCAACCGAGCGAGGTGGCGCAGTGGTTAGACATTGGACTCGCATTCGGGAGGACGTCGGTTCAATCCCGCGTCCGGCCATCCTGATTTAGGTTTTCCGTGATTTCCCTAAATCACTCCAGGCAAATACCGGGATGGTTCCTCTGAAAGAGCACGGCCGACTTCCTTCCCCATCCTTCCCTAATCCGATGAGACCGATGACTACGCTGTCTGGTCTCCTTCCCCAAACCAACCAACCAACACCCACTCCACAAACAGGATAGGGGAGAGACCATTACGGGACTGTGAGTTTCTCCATGTCCTCTCCAAGTGGAAGCTAGGAGACATGAAACTCCTTCGGAGAGATACGCAACTAATTAGGAATGGAGATAAACCTAAATTATGGAACATTGTAATAAATATCATATTAGGAAAAAACATTATGGTACGCACTGGAGATGTCAGACATGGCTAATAGGTGTTACAAGAGGAGCGGAGGTGAATCAGAGGAAAGATACCAAAGATGGAGAGGTGCCAATGGCTAGGAAATGAGCGTTGTGATGTGATATGCAAGTGATAATAAACACGACAAGTGAATGAATATAAATTAAAAAGCTGCGTAAAAACACTAGGTGATCGATGTAGTGTTGTGTTTGTCACATAACTGCATGTATAATTGTAATTTACTTTCATGTAAACACTGTCACAACTAGTAATTCGGTAATAAGTTCATCTACAAAGAATTGTGATGAGACGATACTTCGCCGAATCGCTGAATAGTTACAATACGAAGTGCTTGATGCTGAATAAATGAAACCATATAATAGCACATTATGCATGAATACTACACAGAGTCGTGCTGGCTCGAGCTTTATCAGGCCACATACTAACCTGTAGGCTACTCGTAGTACAGAATACAGATTGTCTACGCAAGGATGTTGTTTGCAGGGAATGCATAGGCAAGTGGATAAATGTAGGTTGCTTTTTAATTCGTTACAGCCAAAACTCAAAGGAATACCAAGGCATTCGCAAAACGGAAGGCAGCGAGAAAAATCGTTAGAAGCAACCTAATACAATAATTTTATTTTTTTCTTCATTACCTTCTTTCTATTCATGTTCATTCTAATTGGTTAGAATTCTATTTACCTATTGTTAAGTTGTATTTTGTTATTGCATTATTAGAGTGAAGAGTTAAATACTGTTACGCAGAGAATTTTCTATGTAGCAAATGTACTGCACGTTCTGCTTTAGACAGACAAAGGAGTAGGTTTTGTGAACACAGTGAAGAAATAAACGAAGTATTTGAAGGGAAAGAAACAAATATTGTCTAGAAAAATGACAAGGTTAGTAAGATACGCTGACAGAGCAGACAAATATAGCCACTAGTGACACAGTATTGATAATGTTATTGTAGAGCAACATACGATGCTCTAAACAGAGTAGAAAGATCATTTGCAGAGGGCTGTTGACTAACATATTTACCGCTAAAGAGAAATATGACGTGGAAATCTACAAGCTATGAGCAATTGTGTCACGTGTTTGCTTACGAGGCAATTCAGACCCAGCCTTGCGCGGGATGCTCACAAAGAACCGAGAATTAGCTCCGTAATGAGTCGTCTCAGGAGCAACGTGCGCTAGCAGGAAGTAATTGCCGTCCATGGCGAAACAGGGCACGTGCGGCATGTTCTGGAAGCCGTTTTCGCTCTGCCGTGGCACGGAAAACGATCCAGAAAGCAGCTTCTGGATATCAGTAAGCAGCGGGAACATTCCAGTGGGTATACTGGGAGCTCTCTGCAGTACTTTTCTTAGACATCCAAGAAAAGTACATTTTGGAAGCGTTATATTTAAAGATCTGATTTTGTCTCGGAAGCTATGAATGCACTCATTGGACTCTTTTAGAACATTGTTAAAACAAAAGTCCACAGTTTTCATGTCTTCTGTATCTCATACTTACAAAGCGACCACACGGCCAAAGGATTTTTATGTTTTTAGAGTTCGATGCCCCATAGGACAGTTTTGTTGTCCGTCTGTCTGTCTGACTGTTAAAAACGGGAACGGGTAGGTGCATCAAGCTCAAATTCATGTTACACAATTAGATCTGTGGTGCCTTGGTGGTGCAAAAAAATTGAAGCGTCTACGTCAATTGAGTTAAAAGATATCGCCACTTATGTCATATATTTTAATACTCGGGAACTCACTGATAGGGCACTTCCCTTGAGTCAAGAACCATGAAATTTGGTAAGAAGCATGGTTTCACAGTAGAACCAAAGGAGAAGATCGGAAAAGCACACATTTATAATTATATCACATGAAAAATAATTTTTTGCCATTTTTTTTTCTGACTCTCTCTTTATCCGTCCGTGAAGACCCCTTTTCCTCCAGGACGGGGATACATATCTAGTTGAAATTTATCTCACATACTAAGGTCTATAGGCTCGCAGTGTAGTAAATGTAAGCTTCTAAGTCAATGCAGCCAAAAGCTATGGACATTTAGGTCAGATATTTTGATACTCGCAAATTCACTGATCAAAACCTATAGGATACTTCACGTTGGCCTAGAATCATGAAATTTCCTAAGAAGCACGGTTTCACAGAACAAGGAAAGGCAAAAAAATCCGAAAACAGTTGATTTCTTATTATACCTTACGAAAAACATATTTCTTTGGTCATTTGTTATTCGATGTCAAACTTGAACTTAAAAGAGTCAGTAGTTCTTCGTTTAGGCTGACTGGATCGCAATGGTGAAAGTCAAATATCAGGCAAGGAAAGAATTAGATTTTCACTCGGCAGTGGAGTGTACGCTGATATGAAACTTCCTGGCAGATTAAAACTGTGTGTCGGACCGAGACTCGAAATCGGGACCTTTGCCTTTCGCAGGCAAGTACTCTACCAACTTTTTTCTTTCCTTTTTTTTTTTTTGCAGACGCTCTGTCCATCCTTTTTTTCCCAGCAATCCACTTTATTTATTTTTTTTATTTTTAGGATGGTCAGGGCGTGGTACACGCCGTACTAGCAGTGGGGTCTCTTCACGGCACTGCCAGTGCGTCGAGGCCCAAACCTCTCCCACCCCTTTTTTCTTGTTCCCTGTTGGGTCATAGCACTAAGTGTGCAGAAATCTTAACACAAAATTCCCATTCTCCGATGTAAGAAAGACAAAGAAACCTCTCCTCTGAGTATAAACTGAACACCGATAAAAACTTAACAATTCTTCTTGAATCACACAAATACTTTGGAAGTCGAACACGAGTAATTCTGAACAAAATGTTTTGAAAAAAAAAAACTTTTCGTGTAACATAGAAGTTCCGGAAGCATGGTAATAGTAAATAATAATAAGAAACCAAGTGACTTTTAATTTTTTTCTGTTCGTTCTCGTTCGAGGTGTTGTAGTGGTTCCACATATTTAACCAACAGCCATTCTTTCAAAAATGTTCTTCAGCATGTTGCCGTAGTGCTTCTTGTGGTTGCTATACGTGCTGATTTTTGCATATTCATGTAAACGCAGAATTCTGTCTCGTTGTCCGTCCCAAGTTTGTGGATGACATAACTAACATATTTTCCCAGTAACCAGCTAATGGCGTTGGTTGTTAATTTCGGAAAGTATGTCATGTCTGGTCTCAGGAGGAGCGATGGCGTTATATATTCCGTAGAGGATCTGGTGAGAAAGGCGATTTGTTGCCTGATCCAATTCCATTTATGCACATTGCCACCACAGGTGAATCTGTGGATGAGTGTATCCACCAGACTGCATTTTCCACAAAGGTGTGTCTGGTTTAAACCGATCCCATATAGTCTCTCGTTGGTGCTGATTACATTGTTAACTGTTTTGTACCATGCGGAAATAGCGTCTGTAGATAGCCCGGCATAGTTGATGTTCTGCCATACAGCTTTCCAGTCACAATTTGGGAATTTCGGTTCAATTTTGTTTCTGCCCTCATTTAACTTCCTTTCAAGTATGGTGTCGCGCGCTGTGATACATGTGTTACTTCTGATTTCGTCACTAAGAAAAGGAAAAAGTTCGTCACATACTGCAGACGGGCATTAATCCTTCGCACATCAATCGGTGCTTGCAGGCTATGGGGTACCACAGCCTCAAAGAGCCTTGCGGTTATACATTCTGGAAGGTCTCTGAGTTTATGGAAAGTCCGTTTGAGGAACAGAGCAGACGCTTTGTTGCGAATATTCACCAAACCGAGGCCCCCGTTTCTGACATCCAGTATAACGGTAGTCGCACCAACCCTGAATATGTCTCCTTGCCATAAATAATTGGTAACAGTGGACATGATCCCTTTCGCTACTAGTTTAGGGATTGGAAATACCTGCGCAGTTGAAACGTCCCCTTAGAACAATTTATACAAGACTGTGCTTAAACTGACACACAATATTTTTTAGCGCAACGTAATCTGACTTTCAGAAATCCCTACAAAGGAATGGCCCTGACTAACATTAACCTGTACCTTTCACAAATCACTTACCTCACCAAAAATCTTCGTTACTCGAACTACTGCAATACAGCGAGCGCCACTACTGCCAGCTAAATAAAAGATTCAAACTACGGAAGTCACTAACTACAGATAGGGATAGTTAGCAAATGAAAGATTTTAATAGAGAACAAACAATGTATTTATCTTAATAGTCATAATATATATAGCAGTTCATAATATCCAGTATAACAAATTTCAAAACTCCGCCATCTCTCTCCCCACATCCACCACTGCTGGCGGTTCACCTCCAACTGCGCAACGCTACGCGCTGTTCACATCCAGCTGCCGCTGCCCAACACTACAATGGCAGACAACAATGCAAACTAGCCACAGACTGCACACAGCACAGCCAGTGGGCGAGTAGCATATCGGTCATTGTTACGTCGTGTCGGCGGTTCCATCTCAAAATTCGGTGTACCTTGCCAATTTCTTTCATAATTTCCGAAGTGCCCTGAGTTATTATTTTGTGGCTGTTCCGTATTTCTATGGCCCTCTTCCCGTATTGGAGCGCGAGTGGCCTCTGAAAGACGTAATTCTTGTATTACCTGTGTCAGCTGATCTTGTACTTCCCGGATTTCTCTTTGGTGTTGCGTATTAATTTGATTCTGATTTTGTTTGAATTTCCTAATTTGTTCGCACTCTTCTGTGTCAGTGATGGCTACAGGTCTTGTGTCATTCAGATCATCATCTACCTTTGCAGATAAGTTAGTGAACTGATCCGAAAGTTCGGCTACTTTCTCCGATAGTGTACTTATTTCCTCAGTGTGTTTTTCTGAACCAAGTTTCAGAGTGTCATTTGTGTTGAAATCGTATCTACTGTGTCCTTTAAGTTTTCTTGAGTTTTTGCAAGTTGCGTAACCGAATCGGTAGATGCAACTGAGTCAATTTTAGCTTGCAAGGTGTCGTGATTTTCATGAACAATAGTTTGCAGTTCTTTTATGGCTGCTTCATGATTCTGTAATGCATTTTCAGGACGCGAAAAAATAGGTTGGAAATGCTCACAAATTTGTGTTTTTACGTCATTACAGACTTTCTGACATTTCGATTCAATGTTATATAACTCAGCAGTTAAATCTTCACGTGTTTGTTCGAGAGTTTGTTCCAATGAGTCTAACTTTTGAAGCTTTTGCCGTGTTTGTCTCTGATTTTGTTCCATTGTGTGTAACTGTTGCTGTGTTTGTCTCTGGTGTTGTTCCATTGTGTCTAACTCTTGCTGTGTTTGTCTCTGATTTTGTTCCATTGTGTCTAACTTTTGAAGCTTTTGTCCCATTTGTTGCATTAATTGTAATAACAATGCACTGGTGTCTGAAACATGTTCCTCAGTGCTTTTCGGCAGTGAATTTGCACCGGCAACATTCACATTTTGACAAGTGGAAAATGTGTCTTGACTCATTTGAGAAAACGGTGAGAACCCAAAACCTGAGTCTACAGTATTTGCAATATTGTGTTCTGTCATTCCCGATTCCTGAGGCGAGCTGTTGCTGACCGATCGATCGATAATGCTTCCCTGTTCACTACCTGTTTCACTGTCTACTCCATTATTTGACGCCCGCTCCATTTCCCTATTCACAGTTACCAAATTACTACTTTGAATATTAGTTAATTCATTACATGGTGGCGTTAACACACTGCTTTCGTCTTCACTGTCATTTCTCAGTTTACTTTGGAGCCTAGTGTTAGGTTTTTCACACGCCATTATTGTCACAATATTTCACACGACAACACAGAAAAACACAATTTGAAGAGCAAAAATAGGGGAACACATTAACATAGCACTGAAAATAATATCTAGTTAATTGCAAGCGTAGCTTCGAAATACTTGGTGCAAATCTACATGCATGCCACAACTGTTTTACTGTACAACAATGAAAGGCTGCAACTACAAAGGAGATTCTCTCTACAATTACACGCTAGCAATAAACAAAATCTACACTAATTACACAAACTACAAGAAAACAATCAGAAGATTCCAGTGAGGTATCCTGGCAGGGTCGCCATATGAAACGTCCCCTTAGAACAATTTATACAAGACTGTGCTTAAACTGACACACAATATTTTTTAGCGCAACGCAATCTGACTTTCAGAAATCCCTACAAAGGAATGGCCCTGACTAACATTAACCTGTACCTTTCACAAATCACTTACCTCACCAAAAATCTTCGTTACTCGAACTACTGCAATACAGCGAGCGCCACTACTGCCAGCTAAATAAAAGATTCAAACTACGGAAGTCACTAACTACTGATAGGGATAGTTAGCAAATGAAAGATTTTAATAGAGAACAAACAATGTATTTACCTTAATAGTCATAATATATATAGCAGTTCATGACATCCAGTATAACAAATTTCAAAACTCCGCCATCTCTTTCCCCACATCCACCACTGCTGGCGGCTCACCTCCAAATGCGCAACGCTACGTGCTGTTCACATCCAGCTGCCGCTGCCCAACACTACAGTGGCAGACAACAATGCAAACTAGCCACAGACTGCACACAGCACAGCCAGTGATTTTCATACAGAGCGCTACGTAACGTTGCCAATAAGAAAACAGAAACAGCCTACTTACACAGTGAAATACGCTTTACACAACCCACAGGAGTTGATGAATCTGACTTTTTGCACCAGGTCCATAGTTCGATGGATGTTCTCCATTACAGCACCATGAACTTTCCTCCTAGTTTCTGTCTAGTTAAAAGCAGCCATCCTCATCGGACATGCCATTAAGTTTATTCCCAAAGTTTTATGTTTGTTGTCTTGTTTTGCCCATGCCAGTCGGAGGTGATCTAGGCCCCGTAGATTCAATATTTTACTTTTGGTTTTCATTTGTTGTCGCTCCCGATGCTATACAATACCTTTGGATATCCCTTTCCAGTGTAACTGTCTCCTCCTTATTCCTTATTACAACGCCCACGTCATCAGCATAGGCTCGTATGACAGTTTTCTCACCACTCAAGGTTATGCCTGTTAATCTTGCGTGGCCAGAGTGGGGGAAGGGCTCTAAAGATACGGAAAATAAAAACATAGATAAGGGACTGCCCTGTGGAACCCCTCGCCTTATCTGTATGGGTTTAGAAGTTTGGCCATTGATTACTATTTTCGCATTTATACCTGTTGCAATATTTCTTAGCATGTTGACAATCTGAGGGTGAAAAGCCATTCTTGATAGCGTTGCAAAGAGGTATCTATGACTAACGCGGTCAAAAGCTTTGTTGAAATCTATAAAGATTAAAGCACATTTCATACTTGTCACTGAGGTAATTGCAATGACTTCTCTGTATGCAGATAGACTTTCGAATATCGTTCTGGTCGGAGAACAAGATTGATGATGACTCAATATTTTGTTGGAAAAGGCAGAGAGTCTTTTGTTGATAATACGCGAAATTATTTTGTAGTCAGAATTTAGTAGCGAAAGAGGGCGAAAATTGTTTAAGTTGGTTTTGCCTTTACTCTTAGGAATCAGTACTATTTTACTTTCCTTAAACTCTGCAGGGACCGTTTTTCCGTTCAGGACCTCATTTTCCATGGAAGCGATCTTGTCCCCAATTATAGACCAGTAGCGGGCATAAAACTCCACAGGGAGGCCATCAAGTCCCGGAGAATTTTTGAACGGTGAGTTACGCACTGCCTCATGCACTTCATCTTTAGTAATAGGTGACAGGATGTCAGCGTTGTCTGTTCCCGACAATTGTGGACCTAAAATAGTGAGAAAGTCCTCGAGAGCTGCACTTCCACTGTGGTAGGGGCATATAAGGTTTCATAGTACCTGTGGACTTCGTCCAGTATTTCTTTCTGGCATGTGGGTCTCGTACCAGTATGCGTCTGGACTTCGTCAATAGAAGTTTGACGTCTGTTTTTAGCATGCCGCACCAAGTGATACAGAGAAGCTGTTTCATCTGCTACGACTGATGTGGCTTTCGATTTAATTTTTAGTCCCTCCATCTGTTGCCGTTTAATGCTTAATAACTTGGCTTTTATTTTTTTGATATCTTTCAGACGAATTACGTCATCATGGGCCTGTTGATATAAGTCTCTTAAAACTTTATAATAAAACTCCATTGTATTCCTCAACTCCCTGTGCCTCGCTGCACTAAACTGCATGACAACTTACCGCAGCCTTGGTTTAGCCCTCCTAGTTGTGATGTTACAAAATAAAAGTGATGTTGTTATTCAATGGAAAGTTGGAAATTGAGATTTAACTAACTGTTTTATCAATCACAATTGGCGTAAGAATCATGGATTGACCATTGTCATAAAATATTGCATTATGAGATGTGAATAGTTTTTACTTGCAGTTTCGCGTGGCTTGAGGCAGTCACAACTAGCGTGCTATTGATTAAGAAGTTGCGTTATCGTCTTTCTAATTACTTCATGATCGTAGATACGATCATACCCGGTTGTGAAGTTATTGTTATGACAGAACAATTTCCTAAGGGACCAGAAAGTTCTTAAGGGCGCAAAAACAACTAACATCACACAAAAGGGAAACTCAATATTAAAGCTGATGCAAGAAGACGATAAAACAGTTTTCTTTTTATCAATGTAACACGCACATTGGACTGCTGGTCTTGGAGTCTGTAATATTAGCAAAATGCATAATTAAAATGAAAATAATACTGAGGAGATAATAGAAATGAGCACTGCTAAATGATTCAGTATTCCCAGAACAAATATTTATTATAACTAAAACATATATCGTACCTTAAGCCTAATACTACAATGACGGTAGATTTTTATGTCCATATCATGTCCATTGAGCGCTCTTTTATATAGCCATTGTCTTCTTTGAGTCGCTCGTGCGTCGTCACGGTAAGTTCTTTACACTTCACTCAGACTTAGACATAACACATTTATATACATTTAGTAAAAATTAGATCAGACTACCACAAATCTGCGTCCGTCTTACTCGAGAAAAACAGTAAAAGTCTTTTTAGCTCTCAAGGCTTCATTTGTTCTCCAGCGAACAAAATGGTGAAGGATCGCATATCCATCCGTATTTTTCTGTTTATATTGCCGCCCAAAGACGACGAATTACATTATTTAGAAAATTCCACCGTCGCTATGCGACGCCTTATTATATATTAATCATTCTTTATAAACAAGCATTTGCCTTCTGGCTGAATTTGCTATTTTAATTAAGCCAAAAATAGCGAATATCACATTGCCTCCCATGAGGAGAGAGGGAATGCTGAAGGATTACCTCGATCCTCATGTCCTCATGAGATATTCGTGATTTTTGGTGTGACATTTACATAATGTTACTGGCGTACAAAGTACATAAATTGAAATTACATTTATAAACATATATCAGATATTTATCATTTTTCAAAATAAAGTTTTTCATTCTTTGTTCATCAGTCACTTCATTCCATAATACCAAGATTAACGTTTATGTGCATATTTAAGTTTGGTCCATATTTGCTTATAACAATAAGTGAACGTTCATTTCGCACTTCAGGGGATAGAATTCAGAAATTACTTTCTCTTGAGCTTAACAACTAATACATGAGTACAGTGAGTGTTATTTTCACTAAACTAGAGTGGACAATGTTCGAGCATCTGTTGACTCATTGTGGTTCAATTACAGTTTAATAACGTAGCACTACACTTCGTGATGCTTTCACTTTCTGTGTTAGCTGTCTACGGCGTTCATCATGCAGTACATCTGTCCTTTCCACTGTGGTGCCAGGAATTCAAGTGGCTTCCCGGGTTTTTATTTACAATATGAAACAGAAGAAGTGGAAAATTATTAGTATAACTTACAACCTATTTGATACATTTGTTAAGGATCGGGACTGGTCTGGAGTTTAGGGTCTTCCTATAATGCACATTCATTTTCTTTGTCCATCAAGAGACAGGATTATAATTCATTTTAGCAGTGTTCAGGAGTGCCGGTATTAATGGCTTTAAGGCCTGAGTAATCTAACAATCTACTTCTCACTCATCTTAACTTCAACTCAAGAGAATTGCTTAATTTACGTATGAAAATGTAGTCACACAAGTGTACAAATGTCTTTCCTCCAGTATGTACGATGGAAGTCATGGCGGTTAGCAGTTTAGAGTTTGGATTGTTTCGTCACCCACACGTCAGCCACTCACAGCGGCTGCACAGTATTGCGTGAGCTCCAATACTCAGTATCCGTTCGCGCTCAGGCTGTAACAGAGCTGCTGGTCGTCGATTGCTCCTTTTTTTTGTGAACTTCGTATCACACGAGTGCATCGATACAAACACCTCGCGCGCGTTTTCCATCGGAGGAGCCGGACACTGAAGCTGCCTCCATACTTCTCTGTCAACTGCCTCCCATGAGGCTCACAGGTAAGTGACGACGAATGTTTTAGCTGTCGCTGCACTTAGAACAACACTGAACTTTGCGTTGCACCTGTTGTCGTAGCCTTGACTTCTTTTTACACTTGCAGTACAACACTACCACTAATATACAGTGAACAGTTATTTTTATTATGCACGTCGCACTTTAGTGTGCATCTTCACACAGCATTCGTGCTTAGTTCCTTCGCCGATAGAGTTCATTTACAAAACAATCAATTTTGCACGTTTCCTCCACTGGTATAGAAAGACTTATATTCTACTATTTACAAAAGATCACTTACGAGCTAATATTTACAATTAATGGTCACTCCTTTTGTTAAGTCCAGTGAACAACTGCTTTATGAATGGACTCTTTATATCTCAAGGTTTACTTTCACTAGTGAACCTAAAAACTATTCTTTCAAACTTTCTTTTAAGGGCTCATCTCCTCATTATGAAAACTACAGGTTTCGCATCACTCGTTGCATTTATTCTTTAGTGCACCCAGGATCATTTTCTACTGCCACGCAGCATATCTACTACTTAACGAGTACACATTTAACGCTGAATCTTTCTTTTTTTCTTTTTCTTTTTGTGCTTTCCTCTGTGCTTGCCAAATTTTTTTTATATTTGAGGGCAGACTGGATAACAATAGGTCTCCCTCTTCGCTTCATGTACTCAGCAATCGTTCTCTGTTAAAAAAATAGGGTAACGCGTGTCTACTATTTTTCGCATGAATGGAATTACCGACAGTTCACTGGGTTTACGCAACCGGTCCATAACAAACATTACCAAAGCTAGCGAAGTTCATCACGCTACGTGTCTCATTTCTCATAAGCACTGCTTTGCCTCGAAGCACACGTGCCTTTTACAAGTCGACCCTTGGTCTGGGTTAATGAACCAGGATCAAAAGGAACGGGCACAAGGAAAATGGATTTCATAAGAGGAGTGTCTTAGGAGACATTTTTGCAATAAAATCTGCATGTAAATAAAATTATCATAATAAACATAGGCACATATATAAATTTCAACCTCTTTCATTACAGCATGCTTTGCTACTTCTACGTCTTACTCAGGTTATAGTCAATATTAAGTTTAAATATCACTGCATTGCTTGTTCTTTAGATTAGCCTTCAATTAGGGTATTGAATGATCGCTAGATTACACTACAAATCTTCTGAAGATCTTTACTTGGACTTATTTATGATACAGGGGGCTTGCTGTGTGGTTATTTAGTACCTTGATTCTACTGAAATCAATTCGTCAGCTAACATTCCTCATATACTCTTTACATTGGGCTCAGATCACAGGGAAATAGTTTACTTTCATAGCAATTAGTGGCCTCGTGGAGTACTTACGCTACATTATTGATGCTTCATGGTTTGCCTCTCTTTTTGTACTGTACTTCAACTAACTTAGTTTACGACAGCTTATTGTCTCCTTGCGTGAACACATGTGGGTTACCACTTGTTTTTCCATTTAACAGCACGCTTTAACTGAACTTTAAGCTATTTCTTCTACTCCTGTCCACTGTCTGGACGGTTTGAACATGTACCCTTTTTTTTAAGCAGGTAATTTGGGCTTTTACAACAGAATTTCAAGTACTTACATTACTAAATATAAATCTATAAATCTTCTTGTACCTTGAGAGAAGTGCTTATTTACGCATCCTCCTCCATTTCTCACCTTTACATATTTATATAGCTCCGGGCAATCACCTCGCAAGCACTTTTTTTTTTAAGACTAACTTAAAATTAAATTGAAATTCTTGGTGCAACCTCAATTTCCTGCTTCAGCTTGTTGAAGAAATATCAGTTCATGTCCATCACTATAAACAATTTTTCCATACATAGCATTTAATACTTAAAGTTTACATGTAGTAGCCGTTACCATGTAGTCAGTGCGCTGTTCAACACAATAACAGTTCACACAAGGAAATTTCCAGTACGCAAGAAGCAAGAAAGCAAAATAGATTCTATCTGCAGTTGAGGCTGTGTCTGTAAACTAACTGTCTGTTTCAATGGACCAATCGCTCCCGATATGGAGCAACCCTGAATCGGCAATGATAAAACTTTTGAAACAGAAGACACCTGTCTGAAGAGACATGATGGCATCACATTGATGTTTGCTCCTGTATCAACAATGGCTGTGACAGGAATGTTGGCAATAGAAATCTTAATCGAAGCCTGGGCCTGTTCATCATAAATGTCATTAATGTCTTGAGCTTCTAGGTCAGGTGCAAGGTCATCTCGTAAGTCGGTCTCATGGTCGTACCGAATCGCATTAACATACTCAGATTCAGAGTATTCGTTAGTACTTCCACTTGAACCGGCAGCGACCTCTAGGAGGCTGGAAGGCGCTGCCTCTAATTTTCCGCAGGATGTTTAACCTGTTTGTCATTCATGGCCTTAAGTGTTTGTTCCGTTTCATATTGGTGCTGGTTATGTGGTACAAATGCCGGTGTAAAGGGGTAAAATCCACTGGGTGCATTCACTTGTGAATAGAATACTTGAGACGGCTGATGTCGCCCGATCTTTTGGTTGCCGGCAAAACCATTTCCTTGTGAAGGAAAGTTCGCATTTGGTGCCATTTGAAAATTGTTCCGCGGTCCTCTATCCTGTGAAAAGTTGTTCTGATGTTGTGCTGGGTGGCCTCCGCCTTGCCCATACCACTTGCTATTTTTCGACCTATAACTTTGATTGTACACTGGCCCATTTGAAAAATTACCACTAGTTTGTGGAGAATTTCCATACTGCTCAGGCGCAGAATTGAAGGGTGGGTTTCCGTACTGATGTTGTACCTGGTGGTTGTAAATTGGGTGGTATCTCTGCTGATTACTGTAATTGGTTTTCTGCTTCCGTTTCAAGTTATAGCCGTTTGCGTTTTGATAACCGCTGGCAGGTTGGTAACAGCGATCACAGTAGCGCACTCTCTCCTTCGGCGCATTGTTGTCCGCGTGCGATGCATTCTGCTGGCTGCCAGGGAAGAATTTGCCGCTGCCAACCTTGGAGCGCACATCCTCGCTAATTAAATCTACGGAATCTAGCACAGAAAGGAATACATCCGTGTCTTCTTCGGACACATTTACTAGTTTCTCTCTAATAGACACAGGGAGTTTGCTTTTGAGAATCATAATTACGTCCTTGGAAGAAATCGGAGAATCCCAGAATTTAATTTTTGCTAGATACTTCTCGAAGTATCGCCGGAGACTTCCATGCTTCTCATTGAAAATTTCCGCACCATACACCTCCTTCCTTAATCTTTGCTGTACCCCATTACTCCAAAATTTTGCCAAGAACATTTTCTCAAACTCTTCATAATTCCTACACGTGTCTACCATTTCCGTTCCCCATAATGCTGCATCACCAGAAATAAAGCCAGTGACGAACTGAATACGCTGTCTGTCTGTCCAGCTCCTGGGAAATATGCCGGAAAAATTCTTTAGGAACACGATGGGGTGTATTTCTCGTTTCTGCGGATGAAAAACAGGAAAAGTGCGATGCTTAATCACACTTTCCTCTTGCATTAAACTCACAATGGTGGGCGGATCATTTAGTTTCCGCACTAGTGTCTCAACAGGACTGTTGTTTTGCATGCAATCAGGTGGTGAACCATAAGGAGTTGACTGACATTCGTCACCGTCTAAAGAGTTGTTCCCTATAGTTTGCGTATGTGTGTGCGGATTTTCTGCCCAGTTTCTCAGCATTCTGACTTCGTCCACTACTTGCTGCTTCCACTCGGGAAGATCCCGTGTAAGTGTCCTCCGAATCTGTCCCAATTCAGAAACCACTGTGTCTCCCGACTTACCAGGAGCAGCTAAGATTTCATAAGTTACATCCTTGACAGTCTCCCTAAGCTCCTCGCTGACCTTCTTTTCGATAAAAATATCTTTACCCTTTATCCATTCACCGTAGTGTTCCGACAATGCCTCTGCGTGTGCCTTCACGGTGCTCTTAACCTGTTCTTCAATATTGATTGAGTCTATCTGCCTCGACAGATCCTCCACTACACCTTCAATGTCAGATACTGCATTTCTAACTGAGTTTATTTCTTTGGTAGCTGCCTGAATTTTTGTGTTTAATGTTCCAGATACTTCAGCTATTTCACTTTTCACCTGTTTCTGCATTTTCTGAATTTGATCACTGATCTTAGTTTGGACCTCACCCAAATGGGTATTTAATTCAGGCGTAATTTCTTTATGCAGATCTGTTTTGATTGTGCCTAGCTCTGTTTTTAATGATTCGCTTACAGCATCTAATCGGGCGTTAACAGTCTCATTTTGTGTTTTTATAGTCTCATTTACTGCGTCAAACTGTTGTTTCAGCATTTCCATTAACGCACCGAGGTCATTTGTAGCTGCAGCGGGAAGAGTTTGGACTTTAGGGTCACTTTCCCCTGTTACAGACATGGTTAGTTCAGTTTCCACACGGGAACCTACCGTTCGCAGATCGTAAAGGGTATGGAATACTATTAACGTCTTCACTCCCGTCTCCTGTTGTCACCTGTCTCTGTTTACTATCTGCCATCTTCGTCAGTAAATCACGTGCTACGCAAGGCTTTCGTCGTTTGTCAGTGACGTGGTGAGTCCGCTAAGAGCACCGCTCTCAAGTGAGCGACAAATGAAATTCTATCTGGCGAGAAGACAAGATGGAACCTAACCGTTTCAGACAAATGAATGAAGATGCTCTTCACTGCAAATTGCGCACACTATCCACCATGTTGAAAATGTAGTACAGCTATACTAACAATGGAGAGAAATAAATTCTATTATCAGACTACAAAGAATTTTACTTTGAAAGATAAAATAAAGCAGATTTTCTATAGCGGGAAGGAGATAGAAAGGATGTGGATCGACTTGGAAAAGCAACGGTGCTACTGAAGCACTACACTGCGTATGCAAAATACTGACTTACTTTTTGATGGCTTGATTACCGCTATGTTGTCTCAGCAAATTCGCGTCTCTTTTCTTTTCTTTCTCTCGGTAATTAAACTGCCTTATCAACCAGCATATTTTCCGTCTTCCTCTCAGAGAGATGATGTGTACATGAAACGACAGAACATTTATTAACACAAGCACATAGAAAATTTTCCAAGAATTTGAACTAACTTTTGGTCAAGTCCCTGTTCGGGCGCCAAGTGTGATGTTACAAAATAGAAGTGATGTTGTTATTCAATGGAAAGTTGGAAATTGAGATTTAACTAACTGTTTTATCAATCACAATTGGCGTAAGAATCATGGATTGACCATTGTCATAAAATATTGCATTATGAGATGTGAATAGTTTTTACCTGCAGTTTCGCGTGGCTTGAGGCAGTCACAACTAGCGTGCTATTGATTAAGAAGTTGCGTTATCGTCTTTCTAATTACTTCATGATCGTAGATACGATCATACCCGGTTGTGAAGTTATTGGTAAATAAAATTATCATAATAAACATAGGCACATATATAAATTTCAACCTCTTTCATTACAGCATGCTTTGCTACTTCTACGTCTTACTCAGGTTATAGTCAATATTAAGTTTAAATATCACTGCATTGCTTGTTCTTTAGATTAGCCTTCAATTAGGGTATTGAATGATCGCTAGATTACACTACAAATCTTCTGAAGATCTTTACTTGGACTTATTTATGATACAGGGGGCTTGCTGTGTGGTTATTTAGTACCTTGATTCTACTGAAATCAATTCGTCAGCTAACATTCCTCATATACTCTTTACATTGGGCTCAGATCACAGGGAAATAGTTTACTTTCATAGCAATTAGTGGCCTCGTGGAGTACTTACGCTACATTATTGATGCTTCATGGTTTGCCTCTCTTTTTGTACTGTACTTCAACTAACTTAGTTTACGACAGCTTATTGTCTCCTTGCGTGAACACATGTGGGTTACCACTTGTTTTTCCATTTAACAGCACGCTTTAACTGAACTTTAAGCTATTTCTTCTACTCCTGTCCACTGTCTGGACGGTTTGAACATGTACCCTTTTTTTTAAGCAGGTAATTTGGGCTTTTACAACAGAATTTCAAGTACTTACATTACTAAATATAAATCTATAAATCTTCTTGTACCTTGAGAGAAGTGCTTATTTACGCATCCTCCTCCATTTCTCACCTTTACATATTTATATAGCTCCGGGCAATCACCTCGCAAGCACTTTTTTTTTTAAGACTAACTTAAAATTAAATTGAAATTCTTGGTGCAACCTCAATTTCCTGCTTCAGCTTGTTGAAGAAATATCAGTTCATGTCCATCACTATAAACAATTTTTCCATACATAGCATTTAATACTTAAAGTTTACATGTAGTAGCCGTTACCATGTAGTCAGTGCGCTGTTCAACACAATAACAGTTCACACAAGGAAATTTCCAGTACGCAAGAAGCAAGAAAGCAAAATAGATTCTATCTGCAGTTGAGGCTGTGTCTGTAAACTAACTGTCTGTTTCAATGGACCAATCGCTCCCGATATGGAGCAACCCTGAATCGGCAATGATAAAACTTTTGAAACAGAAGACACCTGTCTGAAGAGACATGATGACATCACATTGATGTTTGCTCCTGTATCAACAATGGCTGTGACAGGAATGTTGGCAATAGAAATCTTAATCGAAGCCTGGGCCTGTTCATCATAAATGTCATTAATGTCTTGAGCTTCTAGGTCAGGTGCAAGGTCATCTCGTAAGTCGGTCTCATGGTCGTACCGAATCGCATTAACATACTCAGAATCAGAGTATTCGTTATCACACTTAGCGCCCGAACATGGGGCCAAGTGTGATGTTACAAAATAAAAGTGATGTTGTTATTCAATGGAAAGTTGGAAATTGAGATTTAACTAACTGTTTTATCAATCACAATTGGCGTAAGAATCATGGATTGACCATTGTCATAGTCCACCAGTCAATGACTGTTGGGTGCTTGTCTACTGTGCGGAGGCACATAGTCCACGCTACTCCTATTTCCTGTTCCAGTTCTTCATCAGTTAAAACAGAGATATTTAAATTCCATTGGCCTCTGAATCGACGGGTTGGCTGTACACTTAAATTAAAGCAAGTTAAAAGTGTACTGTGATCATTAAAATACACGGGAATAGTTTCAACGTTTAATAAATAATTTTGCAAATTCTGTGACACCTAAATTCTATCTAGTCTGCTGCAGGAGTGGCTGGTTAGATACGTGAGCCCGACTGACGTCGGGTGCTGAAGTTCCCACACATCCTTAAGGTGTAGATCACTTACTAACTTTTTTAACTGTGTTGATCTTTCTGGTTAAAATCTCCACCTAGTATAAGAGAACACGGATTTTTCCTCAATAAATAAATCAGTTCATCTTGAAAAAACTTCGCACGATCCAATTTAAGGGAATTTCCTGATGGGGCGTAAAGGTTAAGCACGGTCACATCGAAAATTTTTATGCGTATGGCTCTTCCTGATTCTAGTCGTTCGATTTCAGTCACCGGAATGCCTTCCCTTAGAAGAATGGCTGTACCGATACTGGCTTCCGTAGAAACATTAACAATTTCAAAAAAGCCTGGGATCCGAAATTCCGTTATCGCAACTTCTTGTAGAAACGCGATATCTGTCCCAGACTGGTACAAGAATTCTTTTAGTGCTGCCAATTTCAAGGGTGACTGTATTTTATTAATGTTAATAGTAGTAATGCCATAAGCTTGCATCACAGACATACCAGAAGAAGCTATTTCGGATGAGGATCGGTATGATTATAGCAGCAACGTGCTTCTCTACCAGTCACGATCTTTACAAGCTGTGTGCCCATTACATGTACTAACTTCCTAGAAAAATTTTCACTGCTTTTAAACAAAGTGCTTGAGAAGAAAAGTATCCTGAAATCCTGACAATGCATTGCTATAAGTCACTGTGGCCCTTCTCTTTCTCCTCTTCAGTGTTGGCCCTGATGACTTCATATTTAATATTCTCTTTCTTGATGTCTTTCTTTTCTGGTGTGGCTTTCGCTTGATGACGCGTGACAGCAAGACCCGGTTTCGGTCGCAGCCGCCGGCTGTGGCCGTCTGGCGCAACGGCGGTGGCTTGCGAGTCGTCAATATTTGGTTCCGTGGTGTCTGTTGTGTTGTCTTGCTGGCGAGGCTTGTTTATTTCCTCCTACGGCGCGGCGTTGCGCTTCGGAGTCAGCAGGTTGTTTACTTGGTACTTCGTCGTACTGTTCGCACTGTTTGGGCTGTGCACTTAATGCGGTTATTGCAGCTGTGACCTCAGGCTCAGGGTCACATTTCCGTGAAAGGTCACTACCAGCTGCGTCACTATCTATTCGTGGCGGTATAAGTTCTTGTGCGGAAGTGGGAGCCACATCGACCTGCATTTCATCTCCTTTTCCCACTTCCAACAGGTCTTCAGGACTGGGCTTCAGCTTCCTGGCAACGGGTGCTTCACAGGAAGAGTCCTCATCAACATTTTTTTCAGTGTCCTCTAGAGGACGCTTTTTAGTGGGAGTCTCGCTGTCACGGGACGGGATTTCATCAGTTAATGCAGGTTTTAAAGACGGAAAGTCATTAACATTAAGTGCAACATTTTCCGAGGTAGTAACAGGATCCACGACAGCCGCCGCCTCTGTTGTATTACTGGCTGGCAACAAATCGTTGAGTGTTAATTTCCGGCGTTGCGTAAGGTTATTTGTTAGCACAAAAACACGGCGAGGGCAGTCCTGACGGAGGTGATCAGACTAGTTACATACATGACATGTAGGGGTTTGCCCTGAGTACACAACATGCGCCTTGTGCCCGTCAACAAAGATGTGGGAGGGAATGTTTGCCTTCACTTCCATCTCCACGGAGCGAATGCCGTTAAAGTACTGCAGCTTGAAATGCGAAGCCCACCTTTCGTTGACTATTTGCCTGACAACCCCATACTTTGAAAGGACATCTTTAATTTTCGAGTTGTCCACTTCTATGGGAATATTCAAAACCCTAACATTCCTAATTACAGACTCGAAATTCCGGAGTTTTACAGTACTTTTAGTACCATCACGGTGTATAAATTCCGTTTCATAACAAAATTTTTCCAGAAAGAGGTCTACACTCACGGAATCGTTAAACTTTAGAGAAATGCAGTATTCATCAGAGTCTAGCCGCATGGTATGAACAGATTCAGAATGAAGGCCAATTACCTCGGTAATCCAGTCGTGTATTTCAAGTGCAGAGGGTGTACTTGTCGAAGGTGAAAATCACGGTGTTTTTTCTCACGGAGTTTGCCATGGTGTTCTGCAGCGAAGAAACCTCGGACAACGCCGAAATCCCAACGGCACTACGTAGAAAGACGACACGAACGAAGACCAAATGCTCAGTTGATAACGCTTAATTCACGTGCAAAACGGCAATAAACGATCACGAAACACGAAAACACTGGCGTAAGCACTGAACGTTCACGGAGCAAACTTGAGGAGCGTGCGACCGCTGCGACAGCTAAAGCCAGACTGTGAGCTACCCACGCCCTGTCCTCACAGGTTTACTTCTGCTGGTACCTCGTCTCCTACTTTCCAAACTTTACAGAAGCTCTCCTGCGAACCTTGCTGAACTAGCACTCCTGAAAGAAAGGATATTGCTGAGATACGGCTTAGCCACAGCCTAGGGGATGTTTCCAGAATGAGATTTTCCCTCTGCAGCGGAGTGTGAGCTGATATGAAACTTCCTGGCAGATTAAAACTGTGTGCAGGACCGAGACTCGAACTCGGGACCTTCGCCTTTCACGGGCACGTGCTGTGTCACGATTTGTAATTAAATTTCACTACGTTAATAAACATTCGTGAATCAAAACTTTGTGCTTAAATAAGAAATCTGGTATGACTACAAACATCACGTCCTTTGCGGGAATATGCTGCGGAGATATCGGCGGTTCTTTTGCCTTGATAATGACATCCGATCATAAACTAGTATATTTTACCGCATTCGTCACGTTACAGTATATATTTGGCATAAGGCCTTTCTTGCTCTCTCGATAGCTGCTTGTATCTAGAATCACTTCATAGCTCGGAATCAGATACAGCAAATGACTTCATTCTAGCTTCATCGATAAATGCTCACACTTGCAGATGTTGTAGTCATAGACGATATCATATGCAATGTTTAACCTCTTAAGATCTGACTAAATTTCTGCTAAAAATAAGTAAATAAATAAATTCATATTTTGTGATCGATAGTGAAGCTTTATTACCTGTCAGGTGTAACTGAGCATGACCCATATTTGCAACAACAGGCATTTGGTAAGTTGAGCGCTGACAACTTTTCATTTAGAAAATATTTTTATTTAATAATAGCTGTGTCCGCAAAGCGTTGCTGTGGCTCAGTCTGGTTAAATGAAAAGTGGTGAAAAGAAAAAGCACACGTTTCTAAAATGTATGGGAACTGGATGTACATTTTAATTTCCTATTCCCCTTATCTCTGCCCATCACCTCCTCCCCAGTTTCTCCATCCATCTTCTTCGTACCCTGGCTTTCTCTACCTCGTTCTGCCCCATCTCTTTGGGCACCTACTTCTTTCAGCTCTCTACATCCATTTCCTACAATATGTCGGCCCATTGCATCCCTTCCAGCCTCCCTCCCCCCCCCCCCCCCACCCAACAAAGCCGCCATCATATGGCCTTGACCTTGGCTTATTGTTATTGCAAATTCAGATTCTGTTCTAGTATTCTAATCAAAAGCCGATAGGCCATAAATACAACTTTCCTGTTTTCTCAGAACTGTATTATTTTGGCGCTACAAATCAATGGAAATATTTGCCATCGCTTCACTTGATTTCATCTCTTGCATGCTCCGACAAAGGTTCACAAGAGCCTAATGAGGCTTCATTTACATAAAATTATTTTCGGATTAACTTGGACAACTAATTTATTACATCAAAGCAGTATTTTCTAATTAACTTATACGTGGAACTAATTTATTACATGAAAATGTGATTTACGTCACGTCGCTGATACTATAGACCAAAGAAATTGTTCTGAGAAGTGAATTTGCCCCTGTCACTATCTGTAATTGACCAAACAATGGTAACTTGTCGTGTATGTGTCGTGAATAAACTTGCAAACAGGAAGTAATTCTAGAAGTACGCAAAACAGCAGAGATAATCACACGTCAGAGACGTAGGAAGCTTTGGGTACAATAAATATGTACCTAAGGCCTCTGGCACTCAAGAACAATTAAGCTTCCATTCATTATCGTCTCTTTGGTAAGTGACGTACGACATTTAGGGATTAATATACAGGTACACACTGCGCGGTGACCTTTTTATGATTGAGACAGTAACCGTGGTGCACCAGGCAATAAAAAAAGTATTAAGTACTTTATGCCGCAGCAGCAGACGTGATTCAGTTACCAGTCACTAGGTTATCCGTTACGCACCGCCTGTCTTAAACCCTCCAGTTCCCTCGCAGAACATTAGCAGAGCTACTGTTTTACGAACAGGATTCCCATTGAACACATAGATTATATTTTGTTACTGCCTCGTCACATTTTCAATAAAAGGACATGGCACGGGATTGCGTATTATGGAGGGCCTCTGGTTGCCACACAAAGCTTCATGTGATAGTGGATTTACGATGAAATTATTGCTGACGGCCTGCTCTTACTCATTTTTGAGGGCGTTCATGGTACTCACGAAACTTTGTGGTTGAAAATCCGTGAGAATAATGTGACATCGTAATATTCAACGCACACGTAAGCAGCCTGGTTGGTAACGTCCGTGTTGAGCTGTGGAGGTGTCGTCTGAAAACTGTTGTGAAAAGTGAGAGGACATTCGAAAGGTTACAGCAATGTCATGCATCAACTCCCAATATAAGCTACGTTAAACTGTTTGATATTTATATCGATGGTGCTATTCCCTTGCCTTTTCCGACCTTTGAAGTCTTTTAATCGGACGATTTTAAGGCGAGAGAAAATTTAAAGTGGATTCAGTACAACAGCACTTTTCACATACGCAGATAATTGTCAAAGGTGAAAGAAGCGTTGTGTGATGGCGGAATTCTTACGACTGACAACAAATCTATTCCTAAACCTTATAATCTGTAGTGAGACTCGCACCTATAGAACCAAACGTTTTTATCAACTTAATTCAACAATGAATTTAAATAACACAAGTTATGTACAAACAGCAACAAACAATTTATTTTAAGAGAGAGTGTAGAAACCGTTTTTCAGTCAATTAAGAAAATTATTGAGTTGCAGGAAGAACCTTGTCAGGACCAAGAGAATACTTTAAATGTCCCCTTCCGACAGCGGATGTGTGTCTGGGTGAAGCACATCTGTCTTTCATGTTGGAGCTTAACGTCATTTCCATGTTGCTTACGGCAGTACTCCGAGGATTTTACTTCTAATATCTGGAAATTTTTTCACTCGCATGGTGATAGCGAAACACAGGTTTCCAATTCAGAAATGAAGGTGGCATCTTACAAACAATATTTTACCAGGAGGCGTTGCTTTTGCCTTCTTCTCAGTCACCCTGAGTTCGCTGGTCAGCATCATATTATTTCAGTTTAATGAGTACTACTAGAGAACATTCACTACAGTTTGAAGGTGTCCCGTCTGCTTTCTTACGATAAGTGTTTGAAAAGTCCGTGCAAAGTCCGAGAGATGGCACCACTGGCGCGTATCGAGGTCATATTTAGTTAGTAGCATCTTTGGAAAGAACGCGTACCAAGTTTCAGCCATATTGGTCTACGTCTTCGTGTTTGGCATTCGTGTGAATCAAGGAAGTCGAGTGATTGTCAAAAAATGGACTAAAATGAATTTTGTGTGGTGATTAAACATTACTTTATTCTACGCAAAACGCCCCAGGAGACTAAACAGAAGCTTGATAAACATTACGGTGACCCCGCTACTTCGATTAGAACAGTTTATAAGTGGTTTCAAACTTTTCGGAGTGGCCATATGGGCACTAGTGATGCTGAACTTTCTGGACGCCCTGTGGAGGTTACGACTCCAGAAATCATTGATAAAATCCTTGATCTACATCTACGTCTACATCTACGTCCATACTCCGCAAGCCACCTGACGGTGTGTGGCGGAGGGATACCTTGAGTACCTCTATCGGTTCTCCCTTCTATTCCAGTCTCGTATTATTCGTGGAAAGAAGGATTGTCGGTATGCTTCTGTGTGGGCTCTAATCTCTCTGATTTTATCATCATGGTCTCTTCGCGAGATATACGTTCGAGGGAGCAATATACTGCTTGACTCTTCGGTGAAGGTATGTTCTCGAAACTTCAACAAAAGCCCGTACCTAGCTACTGAGCGTCTCTTCTGCAGAGTCTTCCACTGGAGTTTATCTACCATCTCCGTAACACTTTCCCGATTGTTAAATGATCCTGTAACGAAGCGCGCTGCTCTCCGTTGGTTCTTCTCTATCTCTTCTATCAACCCTATCTGGTACGGATCCCACACTGCTGAGCACTATTCAAGCAGTGGGCGAACAAGCATACTCTAACCTACTTCCTTTGTTTTTGGATTGCATTTCCTTAGGATTCTTCCAATGAATCTCAGTCTGGCATCTGCATTACCGGCGATCAACTTTATATGATCATTCTATTTTAAATCACTCCTAATGCGTACTCCCAAATAATTTATGGAATTAACTGCTTCCAGTTGTTGACCTGCTATATTGTAGCTAAATGATAAGGGATCTTTCTTTCTGTGTATTCGCAACACATTACACTTGTCTACGTTGAGATTAAATTGCCATTCCCTGCACCATGCGTCAATTCGCTGCAGATCCTCCTGCATTTCAGTACAATTTTCCATTGTTACAACCTCTCGATATACCACAGAATCATCCACAAAAAGCCTCAGTGAACTTCCGGTATCATCCACAAGGTCATTTATATATATTGTGAATAGCAAGGGTCCTACGACACTCCCCTGCGGCACACCTGAAATCACTCTTACTTCGGAAGACTTCTCTCCACTGAGAATGACATGCTGCGTTCTGTTATCTAGGAACTCTTCAATCCAATCACACAATCAGTCTGATAGTCCATATGCTCTTACTTTGTTCATTAAACGGCTGTGGGGAACTGTATCGAACGCCTTGCGGAAGTCAAGAAACACGGCATCTACCTGAGAACCGGTGTCTATGGCCCTCTGAGTCTCGTGGACGAATAGCGCGAGCTAGGTTTCACACGATCGTCTTTTTCGGAACCCATGCTGATTCCTACAGAGTAGATTTCTAGTCCCCAGAGAAGTCGTTATACTCGAACATAATACGTGTTCCAAAATTCTACAACTGATAGACGTTAGAGATATAGGTCTATAGTTCTGCACATCTGTTCGACGTCCCTTCTTGAAAACGGGGATGACCTGTGCCCTTTTCCAATCTTTTGGAACGCTACGCTCTTCTAGAGACCTACGGTACACCGCTGCAAGAAGGGGGCAAGTTCTTTCGCATACTCTGCGTAAAATCGAACTGGTATCCCATCAGGTCCAGCGGACTTTCCTCTTTTGAGCGATTTTAATTGTTTCTCTATCCCTCTGTCGTCTATTTCGATATCTACCATTTTGTCATCTGTGCGACAATCTAGAGAAGGAACTACAGTTCAGTCTTCCTCTGTGAAACAGCTTTGGAAAAAGACATTTAGTATTTCGGCATTTAGTCTGTCATCCTCTGTTTCAGTACAGAGTGTCTGGACATTTTGTTTTGATCCATCTACCGCTTTGACATAAGACCAAAATTTCTTAGGATTTTCTGCCAAGTCAGTACATAGAACGTTACTTTCGAATTCATTGAACGCCTCTCGCATAGCCCTCCTCACACTACAATTCGCTTCGCGTAATTTTTGTTTGTCTGCAAGGTGAAGTTCCCTTTGCTTCCGCAGCAGTTTTCTAACTCGCTTGTTGTACCACGGTGGCTCTTTTACATCTCTTACGATCTTGCTTGGCACATACTCATCTAACACGTATTGTACGATGGTTTTGAACTTTGTCCACTGACTGCCCGCATCTCGTGGTCGTGCGGTAGCGTTCTCGCTTCCCACGCCCGGGTTCCCGGGTTCGATTCCCGGCGGGGTCAGGGATTTTCTCTGCCTCGTGATGGCTGGGTGTTGTGTGCTGTCCTTAGGTTAGTTAGGTTTAAGTAGTTCTAAGTTCTAGGGGACTGATGACCATAGATGTTAAGTCCCATAGTGCTCAGAGCCATTTTTTTGTCCACTGATCCTCAACACTCTCTGTACTTGAGACAAAACTTTTGTGTTGAGCCATCAGGTACTCGGAAATCTGCTTTTTGTCACTTTTGCTAAATAGAAAAATCTTCCTGCCTTTTTTAAATATTTTTATTTACGGCTGAAATCATCGATGCAGTAACCGCTTTATGATCGCTGGTTCCCTGTTCTGCGTTAACTGTTTCAAATAGTTCGGGTCTGTTTGTCACCAGAAGGTCTAACATGTTATTGCCACGAGTCGGTTCTCTGTTTAACTGCTCAAGGTAGTTTTCAGATAAAGCACTTTAAAAAATTTCACTGGATTCTTTGTCCCTGCCACCCGTTATGAACGTTTGAGTCTCCCAGTCTATATCCGGCAAATTAAAATCTCCACCCAGAACTATAACATGGTGGGGAAATCTACTCGAAATATTTTCCAAATTATCCTTCAGGTGCTCAGCCACAACAGCTGTTGAGCCAGGGGGCCTATAGAGACATCCAATTACCATGTCTGAGCCTGCTTTAACCGTGACTTTCACTCAAATTATTTCACATTTCTGACGGATGACAGAAGAGTTAAGGTACGTGAGATTGCTAGTGTTGTGGGCATCTATAATGATGGGTAAATAATATTTTGCATAAATATTTGGATATGACAAAGCTATCCGCAAGATGATTTCCGCGACTGCTCACGCTTCCCTAAATACGGAATCGTGTGAAGTTTTGGAAGGATGGTTTGCAGCTGTTCGCGAAGAATCCGCAGGACTTTAAGCGTCGTTTCGTTACTGTGGTTGAAACATGGATACATTACTATATTCCTGAGACCAAGCAACAATCTAAACAATGGGTTACCAAGGGAGAATCTGCAACAAAAAAGGCGAAGACCATTCCTTCGGCTGGAAAGGCTATGACGGCTGTCTTTTGGGATTCGCAAGGGATAATCCTCATCGACTTTCAGGAAAAGGGTAAAACTATTATGGGTGCATATTATTCATCGTTATTGGACTGTTTGAAAATCGAGCTGCAAGAAAAACGCCGGCGATTGGACCGCAAAAAATTCCTTTTCCATCACGACAGTGCACCAGCACACACCTCAGCAGTTGTGATTACAAAATTATTGGAAGCAGGATTCCAACTCGTTTCACATCCCCCATATTCTCCAGACTTGGCTCCCTCGGGTTACTATTTGTTCCCCAATTTGAAGAAATGGCTGTTGGGACAAAGATTTTGATTAAACTAGGAGATGATTGCAACAACTAATAGTAATTTTGCAGACTTGGACAATTCCTATTATTCGGATCAAGAAAATAGAACAGCGTTGGACGAAGTGTATAAGTCTATAAGCAGACTATGTCGAAAAATGAAAAAGTTTTACCCCAAACACGTATGTAGTTTTTTGCACGGACTTTTCAAACGCCCCTCGTATATGATTACTATCTGGTCTTTATTCAGTGACCAATGTGCTCCGTGTCCTATTCGCTTTGTTTTCCATGGTCAACAGTATTTTGGAATTCACTTGTTCATGCAACTAGTTTATTAAATCAAAATGTGATCTACCGCACTATAGAGCAAAGAAATTATTTTCAGAATTGAATTCACTTCTGTATCTGGATGTCATTTTCCAGACAATGATAACTTACCGTGAATGTGCCGTGAATAAAGGCTTAAACACAGTTTTTAACACAAGGAAGTGTCCACAATATCAGAAATCTGCACTTCGAAGTTTTCGTCCTGGGGGGTGACGTTAAAGTGCTCGACTCCAATGCCTGGATTCGGAGCTGGAAGTGTTTGCATCGAATCATCTAATGTCTCAAAAGGCATTCACCCATGTCATCTACGACCTCGAAACCGAAAAAAAAAAAAAAAGTTTGCTGGCCTTTTTTTTCTTAGTTTTTGCCACGATATGGCCGAGTTTGAGCAACAGATGACTCAACATGACGAGCTACTCGGAAAACTATATACATCAGATAGGGCATGTACCTTCTCTTTCATAAGCATTTATTAGTTCCTTTGCTTTCCTACACATTTTGGTTTCAGTATGGGTGTCAATTATTCTCCCTGGATTAACACTGAAGGTGAAGTAACACTGAAAGGGGAATTCCTTTAGAAGATTAACATTTATTTTGACGTAAAAATGTTGAACAGATTAACATTTAACTCACATTTAGGTGGAAAGATCAGAGTCACAGCACAAGTAGTAATGACTTGTGTGAAATTTAGTTTGCTCTCCCAAGAAAGAAAGGAACGTTGTCATGCGAAGTTTAGCGGTGGTATTTGGTTGTTTCTATCATCAGCACAACAAACATGCCAGTTCACAAAAACTCGCGTCTGATTACTGCGACACAAGACGGGCACCCAGAACTAAGTAACTTCGTGAGTAAGTTAAACAAAGTTATGATCTCTAAGCACCTGTAGGAGATTGACAAAACAAACTTGGACTATTTTTTCGCTGGCAGCAGCCTCTGGTAACCCACGTACATGGGGCAACGTTTATTTTACGTTAAATCATGCAGAATATTCTGTCGACACAACATAGATGTAATATTAACTAGTGAAATGAAAAACTGAAGTCCCGATTTTTAATATTAATTATACAAGGAGGCCAATGGAACTTATATCATTCCAAAAGTCCTTTGCCCTAGATGTGCACAGAAAATAATGTGTGTACGGAGCCATTAAGAAAAATAAAAGGAAACAGACATACAAACATGAGAAAAATTCCCCTTTTTCTCTCACGCTGTTACCAATTTCTACCCAGCATATCGATCAAGTGATATGGTAGCAATTAAACACTCGAAAGTAACTAGGTGTCGTGAAATCGAATTCAATGGACGCTTATGTTGAAATGTCGCAGATGATTCACTTGCAGTAACACACGCATACAGGGCACCTACAAGGCCACAACTGCCAGGTCGTTGATAATGTCATCAGTGAAATAACGAAACCTTCGTAGACGTCACAGACTGTGCACAACGTTGTTTGTTTGTATTTTATTTTCGCTTAATTTCGTCCAAACGTAGAGAGAACTAACTTGTTTATTTGTCGCCGTCATCACAAAATTGGAAGTATATTCCAATTTTGTGCGTATTGTCAGTTTTTTTCGTTTTGAATAGCTACGATTTCCCTTATTATACAGAGACTAAATCTGCTAAAGCTATCGCTCGACAAAGGGCACTAACGGGTCGGACTGAAAGACGAGGAGCTAGCGGGAGACAAATTTTGTGTAGACAAAGTAATAGGAGTAATGCAGACATGGATAATGATTCTTCTATTTTGAATTCGAAAGACACATTTCAACGCACACTGAATGTAATTCCAAATAATTTTGAGAGCTATAATTGCGGTTTGATGAATTTACAGTATGGACTTCATAACTGAACACGTTTCGTATCTGAGGTTATTTTTCATAGTACAACAGCAATCACACTATATTGACTCAAGGGAAAAGTTAATTTGCCGGCGTTAACAGAAAATTTATTTTTCATCGCAATGTATCAAGGCCTCACTTCAAATGATCTAACAGTTAAAGAGAAATCAAACAATTGTTTCAATAATATTCATAGTTACAATGCAACATTTGCTTTTGTCATTTTGAGGCTAAAATTTTAGACATGGTCTTACGTGTAGTGTATTACCTTAAGATACAAGACTTTTTTATTATAAATCTGGTCCAATAACTTCTACGTATTCAGCATGTTAAGTGCAGTTATATATTTATGACATCGACACCGCTGTTCCCTACAGACTGAATGAACAATCAATACATTCCTGCAATCAGTTATAGAGAAATTTACTTTTGATCCTGTTTGAAAAAAAATGGTCGAAATTCGACAACAGGCGATGCTAGTATAGCTAATTCTTGGCCAGATGCTCGCATGAATGTTGCTACTATACCGGCAGGTGTGGACTCAACAATGACAAAATATGTAAAACTATCATGTGGGGTGGTTTTAATTAACCGTAAAATCTTTACAAATAGGTAATTTGTGCTAGATGTTTCCCAGCCACGTAGATCAACGAACACAAGTTGCTGGCATTTGAAACACCATACTGGGTTGGGTACATATGGCCACACATTTAGGCAAAGGAAACCTGTCTTAACAAGCTCAGGAAGTTTCGTGCTATTAAATTTCAGGATAAAGTAGTCAGACTTTACGAGATCCCCATCCACCCTCTTCATTATATTTTGCGCGTCAACTGGTGCCCACTCATCTTTCAGTTCCTCCTTGGGAATGTCCACCAGATTCCTGCACGTCACAACACCTTTGATGTAATTCAAGTTGGTGTGAAGCTCAGTTTCGATGGCATATTCCCACGGCATTGCGCGTTCTGTGGTTATTAACTTGTTGGGAACTAGCAGTTTCCGCCAACAGTTTCCCATTACGCAGTCACTTAAGGACTTTAAATTGGCAGAAATTCCTTCTAACCATTTTATACAGAAACGTGAAGTTTTCTCAAAGCTGCCGGCTTTCCTTTTGGCGATTGCAGACACTTTCTGACCGCCAGCATGTGTTCTATTTCTAGACTAGAAACTTTTAGATTCCACTCTTGCGTCAGGAGGACTGACTATACTAGCCATCTTATTTGATTGGGTGATGGAAGAGAAAACTTCGAACGATCAATTTAGGTCCCACTAGCAGCTATAGAAATAAAATTCCACCTAGACAGAGCCCCCCCCCCACCCCAGGCCTAGATAAGCTTTATAGAACTGAGGTGCGGCAGGTTCCCCAGAGGTTGCCCGCCAACGACTGTTGCACCTCAACAGCCACGCACCATATCAGCGCGCAGCACACCTTGAGATTGAGGTGTTTTTTATAGAGATTCTTAACAGCCTCGAGATGAGCCAAGATCCCCGCCCCTGTAACACACAACGCTCCACCGCCGCTTCGTACAGTCGCTGAAGAATGTCCAGAGCTTGCAGTGACAGTGGTCGTGTGGTGTTTACCAAATATCTCAGGGTCGTCAAACGCGGAATCAGCAGATGAATGCTGAGCCGCTGATGGGTTGTCTTAAATAAAGAAACATTTATGCGGTCTAGGCTGTTGATATTTTTATAAACACACAGCGCTCCTTCAGTCTTCTAAAAATCAGAAATTCTCTCAGTATTATTATTTTGGTGGTTTGTACGGAAAAAAGGCGACCTAGGCGTGACCCTCGAGGTCGAGTGTGAACCATCAGCCTACATCCTACTTACACTCGCAGTGCGGTTGCAAAGTGCTGTAGCAAGTGTAAATAAAATCTCATTTTGCATATTTATCATGTCAGTTAAGGATATTTTTTGAGCTCGTATGTGTTACTTAGCCACATGTTTCCTCCATTATTAGACGTTTAGCCTAACTATGACCGGAACACTATTTCGGGTGATTTTTCTTACATTGCAAGTTTAAATTAAGTGAATATGAAGGGGGCTACACCAATTTTTCCAGGGGATTTTAGAGGATTTATAGAGGTTTCTCTGTAGGTAATGTTCTACCCAAGTTCCCGCCTGTCGCTGTGTACAGTGTTAATGTGGTAAGGCCACCCACGAAGGAGTCCCTTGTTTGTCACCATTGAAATGTGCGAATTGCCTTGCAGCTCACCCCGTCTGGAATCAGGACTTCAGCACGTATCTGGAAGAACAGAGGATACAAGTGCTTAAAACTTTGAGTGCATCCCTTATAAATGAGGCCCTGCTGCCCCCAACATTCGCTACCTCCTTGACTTGAGTTGTCAAAGAACAAGTGCAGAAAGCCCATGCTGCTACAGAAATTGATATTGGTAATGTCAGCACCAGTACCTATGTTTGTCCATGTACTTGTGCAGTCATTTCGAAGCCGTCAGTCCCTCCAGAACTTCAGAAAAATCTGTGGTTGCCAACACTGTGGAGCTTTCTGACCCTCCAAAGGTTCCATTTGGTATGCCATCCAATGCTACCATAACCAGAACCACAGCTGTGGCTGCAAAATCTACACAGGGCAAAAATTCAAATGCAAAACGTCCACTAAAGATGGAAACTGGAAGTGAAAGGCTGGACGATGCCGACATCACCCTATCAGCCTCTCTGGGGTCTAGCTCGATTCTTCTCTTTAGGCGATGGAACTTGATGTCAGACTGGGCCAATCATCTCGCCCCATGACTGTCTCCAACCATTGTGGGTTCCCCTCCAAGGCAGAAAGTCAGGATGAAAGTGCTACCCCCATGATAGATGGCTCCCATCCTCCAGTAGAACGTTAATGTTTGAACATCGCGACAGCTTCCAGGAGTAGGTGAACAACATCACACAAGTGATCCATCATGCCACTGAGTTATCCATCCAAAAGTCCTCAGGTTATCCTAGGAGACAACTTGTACCTTGGTGAACAGAGCGCCATTCAGCAATCTGGGACAAACGTGTGGCTCTTCCACGATTTAAATGTCACTTTGCGGTAGACAGCCTCATAGCCTTTCGAGTTGTGAGAGCAAAGGCTCCGCACGTAATGAAGAAGAGCAAGGGAAGGTCACGGCAAGCATTTCTGAACTTTATGAACTGATCCACTTGTTCTACAAACGTATGGGGAGCCATCTGCCGGATTTCTGGTAAACAGAGTGGTTAATGAATAACAGCAGTAATGAAACAGTGGTGTCTTGGAGATATCGCTCAGACGCTGGCGGAGCATTTTGCAAAAACTACGGCAACTGTCAGCCAGGATCCAGCATTTCGTAGCAACTGTGTGACTGCAGAGAGGGGAAAAGCGGATTTCAAATACAACAATTCTGGGACTTGCAACTATGCTTTCTCCATGTGGGAGCTGGCATTTTGTGAGACTCATGATACTGCAGCCGGTCACGATTAAATCCACTTGTACAAGCTTCGACATTTGCCAGCAGCTTCTAAGGAAATCCTCCTCGAATGTTTTAATCTTACGTGGCAGATAGGTATGTCCCCAATTCGTGGAGAGAGCCACTTTTGATACCTCTCCTCAAACTAGGAAAGGGCTGCACATGTCCCAGTAGTTACCAGAGTATCGTCTTAGCGAGCTGTCTAGGAAATACCCTGGAGCAAATGGTTAACCTTAGTATGGTCTGGTTGTTAGATACCAGTCTGCTCCATAGACCCTCTGAATATGGCTTCCGGAGGTTTCTGATGGCTTTCGACAACCTGACTCTGCTAGAGGCGGCTATTGTACGATACTGCTTGGACACAATGTATTCCCACACAACTGGATCAATGGGGCTTTCGTGGCCACCTCCCTATCTTTATATAATCTTTCCTGTCTCAGCGGTTTTGCAGGACCCGAGTTGGTTATTCGCTGTCAGGTCGGTTTGAGCGGGAAAGTGTTTTAAGTGTTACCCTCTTTGCCATAGCCATAAACAGTATCACGTCAACGATAAGGAGTTCTGTACAGTGCTCCTTATTTGTGGATGATTTTGTTGTTTTCTGTTCCTCCTCCAGTGTGGCAACAGCGACCTGTCAGTTGGAACTTACAATGCGGAGGTTAGAGGAGTGGACTGAGAAGACGGATTTTCAGTTTTCTGCAGATAAGTGTGTGTGTGTGTATTTGTTTATTTTATCGTTTTCGTCATATTTTTAATTTCCTGACTTGCATATGAGGCATACACTCCTACATTTTAGAGACTCAGTGAGGATTCTTGGCCTCATTTTTGAGTCCAAGTCGTCGTGGTTGCCACACCTGAGACACCAGAAAGCGAGAATCGTGAAGGCACTGAATATCGTAAAGTGCCTTAGCCACATGTCTTGGGAAGCAGACAGAGTTTTGCGGGTTCGTGTCTGGACTATGGGTGCATGGTGTATGGATCGGCGAGGCCTTCTTTTTTGAAGATCATTAACGCTGTCCACCTTGAGTGGATTCTGCTGCGTGTAGGATCAGTCCCACACCCAGTCACTGTGCTGAGGCTGGGGAACCGCCGCTCACCAGCTGGCGGCAGCTCCTCATGGTGTGCGAGGCATGTAAGTCCCTCGCAACTCCAACTCCACCCACATACCATGCCATTGCTCGTCTCCTCTGGAACGCCTTTGCTCCAACTGTCTACAAGCCGCAATGACGTTTAGGTTCCAGCGCGCGCTGGAGTCACTTGGTGTGGAGCGCATACAAACCCAAGTCCAGGGTTTTAAACGTCTGCCGACCTGGTTACTGCAGAGGCCCAGTGTCATTTTAGATTTAGTGCAGTACAGGAGAGATGATACTTCTGCTTCCGTTTTTAATGCGAACTTTCTAACACTTCATATGAGCATCACAAATATGTAGCTAACTTTGCGGATGGGTCTAAGCAAGGGACACTTGGTTGCTATGTGATTTCCACGGATCGTGTCCTCAAGATCGAACTGCCTCAAGAATTCACTGTCTTGGACGCAGAATTACATACAATCTTGCGGGTACTTGAGCAGATGAAAAGTTCTTGCAGCTCTTAATTTCTTGTGTGTTACGTTTCTCTGAGTTCTCTTCACTCTCTCCAGAGTTTGTAGTCCAGGCGAAGGTTCGAGTCCTCCCTCAGGAATGGGTGTGTGTGTTTGTCCTTAGGATAATTTAGGTTACGTAGTGTGTAAGCGTAGGGACTGATGACCTTAGCAGTTAAGTCCCATAAGATTTCACACACATCTGAACATTTTTTGAGAGTTTGTACGCCGCAAATAAAGTAGTCCAGAATACCCAGTATGCCTGCCTCCAGCTACAACGACTGGGGCAGGAGGTATCATTCTGCTGGGTATCAGGGCGCAAAAGGGAGGATCTAGCAGAAGTCCTGATCCTCAGTTCTTTCAGTGTACCATCCCCTCCAAGCTATGACCTCGCTGTTGAGGTACAAAGCCATGCATCGATGGAAAAAGGAGTAGCTGGAAGTGACCGACAATAAGCTCCATGTAATAAAGCCCACAACTCGGCCGTGACGTACCTCCTTTCAGCCATGTCGACGGGACGAGGTCCTTCTTATTTATCTTCGCATAGGCCACAGCCGTATAGCGCTTGGCTTCTTACTCCGGCGAGAGGACCCTGGTTCTTGTGGTGTGCAGATCACTGTGCGCCACATTTTATTGGGCAGTGTTTTATTTTCCGACCAGCGGGCCGCGGCGGGTTTGCCAAAGGATCTGCCATCTATTTTAGGCAACCTTCAAACTAATTTGGTTAGGATTTTAAAGTTTTGTGAATTGTTCAACATGGTTTTATTGTATTAACACGATGACTGGCTTACCCAAGTTTTTTGTAAGCGGTCAGCGAGTCACATTTCCCTGTGCTTTTCTGTTAGCTCTTCTCTGCGTTTTCTGTGTGTTTTAATTTCATGTATAGCTACTTTCCCTCTTTCTAAGTTGCTTTGGCAACATGTGAGATAGAGTGGCTGTGTGCTCATTTCGAGTGCATACGTGTGCAACAATTTTAGATTTTACCTCCACATTCGTTTGTTTCATTACGTGTAAGGGCGCTGATGACCTCGCCGTTGAGCACACGTAAGATTCAAACACACGCAGACACACACACACATACACACACACACACACACACACACACACACACACACAAGCGGTGTGACAGGCGGTTTCGACAGACCTTGCTGCCATCCTCAGGTCCTCAGAGAAAACTTTTTGTTATGAAATGTCTTCATTTTACGTTGGACCTAACGCCAGGCTGTCACGCGGATAAAACTTTTTATAATGTGCTGATTTTTATCCACTTGACAACTAGGCAAGAAGTCCAATGAAAAAAAGTTTTCTTAAAAGCCGAAGACGAGAATAAAAACTCTCGAGACCGGTTCTAAAATAAAGAAATATTTATGCGATCTAGGGTGTCGAATATTTTCAGGAAACTATAGTAATTAATACATATCCCACGGTTCCCTCACCACAATGAGGCTGAAAGGCAAGTTATAGGGGTTTTTTGAGAATAAAAAGCGCATTGCAGTACCTTTATTTTTACATTTACATGAGGAGCCCGGACGGGGCGGGACGTCCACATCCTGCCAGCTTGCAGTAAGCAAATTGCAATACGGCGGAACGGGAGGGACAACGGATTTTAGTTCAAACTTGATGGAGAGCGTTGCTTTCTCATTGGCTATGGCCAGCCAGACATTTTCTAACTTGGTTACTCAATTTATCTTTTATTTACTGAATTTGCCCACATAGGTTAACTTTGTACAACCTTCATTATTGATGGGTAGCCCTAATCTTCCTATTTTTACCTCGTCCTTGCTATCATGCAAAGAGACACAAAGAAATTGAAACAGAGAGAAGGAAAAGGAAGTGTTGTAGACTACATAAAATAAACAATATTTTCTCTCCAAATGGCGTAGTATATTAATACAACGAGAAAATGGTTATTGATCTACCATACAACGATGCCAAGTTAAAATCGCGTGACTACAGTAAATGTAGCGGAAGTGACAGTGCCACTTCATCACCCCTTTGCTTATGGACCAAAAACCGGGCTAGGGTTGGCTTTCCGATGGAATGACAGGCGTGGTCTTTTTTTGTATTGATGGAACGAAGAGGAGACCCTAAGCTCCACGTTAGATCATTCTTCCTTTATTCCCTTAGCATCAACAAAGAAATCATATAACAACAGTACTTACATTATAGTTATCCCTTTCATGAACGATTACATGTAGTTACCACAGTAAATCAATTCGATAAACGTGTGTACGAAGACAAACTGGCAAACAAATGTGGTTCCAAGTTTGAAGGACATGATGCACACTGTACGGATACAAGAGGCTCATACAGACTACACATAATTAATACGGAGATACGTAGCAGAAGAACATCATACAGTATCATATCGAAAGGGTTTCATTTACAGCATTATATGTGCTAGCCACGGAATACATGTAACATCACATCTAAAGTACGAGGTGAAAGCACATCAATAGAAATACGTTAATAATGTGATATGAGGTGAATTTCTGTTTTTGTCTTTCTGTGGAAAATACAAATTGTAGTTAAAATAACAATAAAATGTTCGGTCAGAGACCTTTGCTAAAGTGGCCAAACGGAAACGAACTCTGCATATCTTTTGCTGCAAAACAAATGCAACATTACTTCAGTTATTCTGGACATTCTGTTGCGTCTTTGTCCGCCTGGTTGTTGTACAGTTAGTACACATGTTTACCGAGCGAGGTGGCGCAGTGGTTAGCACACTGGACTCGCATTCGGGAGGACGACGGTTCAATCTCGTCTCCAGCCATCCTGATATAGGTTTTCCGTGATTTACCTAAATCGTTTCAGGCAAATGCCGGGATGGTTCCTTTCAAAGGGCACGGCCGATTTCCTTCCCCATCCTTCCCTAATCTGAGCTAGCGCTCCGTCTCTAATGACCTCGTTGTCGACGGGACGTTAAACAACACTAACATAACCTACACATGTTTGTATGTACTGTGCATCAGTTACAATGTAGGATATTTTTCTGAAATATGTAAGTGGAATTTATCTGCAGTATCAGACCTGGTCTTATCCCACGGCAATAACCATAACTTTGTGTTAATATTTGCATATTTATTTTCAGAGACCGTTAGAACTGGTGACGAATTGTTCGAGGGTAGAACGACCAAATACATTGTGTTCTTCCGTACCTACTCAGTATCACTAAAGTGAACCACCCAGAAATCTAGTTTCTGATCATTTTCGTCATTCCGTACGTATGTAAGAATCACGTTAGGCTGATCGGTCAATTACCTTAGAACAGTGACGTCGGCAGTCCTTCTATACTTTCATTAACATCCTGCCTCATGACTTTAATAGGCAGTAACTTGATAAATATGTCATACATAATTTACATCTTTCAATAGTAATCATTAATTTCATTTATCTATGTGCTTTGCTCAGGTTTGCGTCATTCAACGTTTGCCTCACCTGTCATGGAATTGCGTAATAATCGGTATTTTTATGTGCCATGATGTACTGGGAAGAGTTTTCGTGGTATTAATATCTCAAGACCTTGTTTTGTAATTTAAATTCTAGAGGGAAACTCTTCACAGATAATTAAGAATACATACACTGAAAATAACCATCTACTTTTAATTTAAATCTTATTCATCCATCAAGTAATTAACTATTAATCCTCCAAGGAGCCAATTTCCTTTCTTAATGATTCCCAAAAGAGAAATTTTCAACATACAGTGACAAGTAGCAAATAAATATTGCAGCACATTGATCAGCACTGCACTAAGATAACAACAATATGTTATGCTCCTGTAGAAGTGACTCTTATTAGTATTTTGTACTTGAGGTTGAGAATTCATTACGTACAAAAATTACTGTAATTGATCAGCAATGTAGGTAAGTTTTTCCCGTCATGGATTCGTACAATTCATCTATCCTTCATTGAAATCAGGAAGAATTTATTCCAGAAATAGCCACAAATTCGTTATTTCAGCAATAGTAAGAGCAAGAAAGAGACAGATTGAACTCATTAAATTTCTAAGGGGATAATAATTATATACCCCAAGTATGAATAAGATCGTGTTAACCACTTAAAACCGTACCTATTTATTAATACAGAGTCAAGCAGTAATAATAATAGTATTCAATAAATAATTCTACAACCACCCCCAACAGAAAAAACATAAAAGAACATCAATACAATAAAGATATTAAATTACATAATGACCCACACAAATTTATGTCGTGGGATTCATATTTCTCTACACACATTAAAAGAGACGTGTTTTCCACTATTCAATGATCTACCATTAAACTTAAGCAAGGGTCGTTGAAACGTCAGAAGTACACTGTGAAACAAGTGCAGACAATAAAATAAACATGATACAGCTAAGTGACTACATGAAAACCAACCTGACACTGATGAATACACTTCATCACTCATCCTAAGGAGTGCTCACATACAACACAATTTATCACTTTTATGCTTTCTAAGGCGATCTCTTGGAAGGATTTTCTTCCAAAGCAACTGGGAGGTACCCTAACGTAGAGAATATGAAAATTATTCTTCTTGGAATCCGACCCTAGTCCACTGAATTTGCGGTAGTGGCACCGCTCCTGTTCCTCGCAAGCTTAACGTCTGTGCCGGCCGGAGTGGCCGAGCGGTTCTAGGTGCTTCAGTCCTGAACCGCGCGACCGCTATGGTCGCAGGTTCGAATCCTGCCTCGGGCATGGCTGTGTGTGATGTCCTTAGGTTGGTTAGGTTTAAGTAGTTCTAAGTTCTAGGGGACTGATGACCTCAGATGTTAAGTCCCATAGTGCTCAGAGCCATTTTTTTAACGTTTGTCACTCCACACCAACTGTCCGTCACTGACTGCTTCAGAAGTCGACGTTTTGTAGACTGTTAATGGGAAAGCTCTAAAGTCAGAACACAAGTCTGCATTACAGCACCAACACAAAAGTGTAAGCAAGTACATATTGAGAAGCTGCAAAGCTTCTGCAATTCCAGCAAATGTTACGTTGTTTATCTATTTGTAATCTGCCTTCGAAGCAGACAGATGCATCAGCACCCCTTATACACAGATAGAGGTATGTAGCATGAACATCACTGTCTATGGACAATGGCGAAAAGTACAGCAACCGGTCTTTATTTCAACTATTAGCAGTCATCTTCAGCGTGTATAAAAACAGGTGATATTAGTCCAAAGTGTCACCTAGTAAACAGTACTGGTTGATGTACAACATACAGGAGTCTAACATGAACAGATGACAATATAAAGTCGAAATCTAGACCTGATGTAATTAAGCGACGGTTTTCGCGAACGATTGCTGTTATTTTCTCCTGTGTCTATATTCTACTAACACCACACACAACGCGATCATATGGATTCCAATCTAATCACCATGAATTATTTTAGTTCACACCACTGATCTCGGTTCTTGTGAGTTGATCATGACAGCAGAATTCATCACAAATATTCTCCTCAAGTCAGTTGTTACAGCATTTTCCTTAGGAGTCAATCTCTTATTAAGCAAATAGTGAGTTATCTAGTATACCCAGCAGTTCACTCACCCATCTGAAAAATGTACCACCTCAGATGTACTTGTCAATCATGGTACCAATCGTCAGTAACTGGTTCGCTTTTCTTTCAATAATATGTCAGCCAGTCGTTGCTGGACAGAAGGAAATCTGTCGAAGTTCACAGTTGTAAGTAGTCTCGTAGCCAACACGAAGGCAGGCATCGTTTGTGCTACTTGATGTGGGAGGGTCTGTCGTTCTTGTATTGTACCGGGTCATCACCGGCAGTTACACAACCATTTTGTGTTGTCCGGGTGAATTCGCTGCGCCCAACAAGTGTTTCTGTGTTGACGAGCGCTTGCCGCAACGTTGTGCGGTCCCGCGGGGGTGCCCAGATGTCGCAACAGTGTAACGCGCGCGCTGCCGGCCATGTCCCAAGTGTAAGCTGTCAGCTCACAGTTCCATTAAGCGACCCGCAGGAGGGTAGGGGGTAGCCGCCAGCCACAACTGATGCCCAGCTTTGGCCTCGCAGTCAGTTGTCGACATGAGGCCGACTGCCTTGGCCTGGTGACCGTGTCAGCGTCAGCCGTCCGCTCCGGCACGTCTCTGGCTGTGCCTGGCTTTGCTCTCCTCTGAGTGGCAGCCTCTTACCACGAACATATGAGGAAAAAAAATTGAATTAGGATTGAACTAGTGGCTTAACAACCACATGTCTAAAATTCTCTCAACTCTTTTACACCTACTACGGAAACTAACACTCTGTCATACCTTACTGGCACATTTGCTTAATGATTTTCAAACATCAAATTACACTTCAGGTGCTATTAGAAAATTTATACAGTCTGGAAACCACTGTTGGGCGACGTCGTTATCATTGTATTTTCAAAAATGGAGTATTAAAAATACCAGATTTAATGCTTGAAGAACTCAAATAATTAACAATGAACAGTGTCATAATTCAGACGCTAAGAAATCTGGCATACCATGAAAGATGTAACTAGGTAATTCTTAAGGATAGTGCCACCAATATGACACATTTCACATGCTTATTGCACTTACACAATAGGAGGTTTGCTCACTGGGCTTAATTACATATTATTATTGTTCCAATAAGCAGGAAGGAGGGGTAGGTATTCCGGATTGTGCACTTATCCAGTGAGATTTACTATACCACCACCTCTGCTAAATTCCATTCATCTTTGCTTACAAGCAATACCCATAAATTGTTGTTACTGCTCCCCACATGCATTACAGTCAAATAATTCATTACCTGGTTCATTTGCTTTCACATTCAATCCTTAGCCACTCAAAAGCATTTATTTATATTGAAAGTTTTCTTTACAATTAAGGCATATCTTTATAATTAATCTGATTATGGTGGGGTTACCACTGCTCCCCACGTGCATTGCAGTCAAATAATTCATTAACTACTGCATTTACTTTCACATTCAATTCTTAGCCTTTCAAAAGCAGTTTTTTATATTGAAAGTTTTCTTTACAAGTAAGGGGTATCTTTACAATTAATCTGAATTCGGGGGGGGGGGGGGGGGTTAAAGTATGGCCTCAATACATCTGCCGCTCAAAAGGAATGTAGTAGGACGTGCCGTACATCAGAGTTGGATGAAGCATGGAGTGGAATTTTAGCAGTGAGAGCGTAAACAGATATTCTGGCAGAAGAACATTTATTAGATCGGTAAATTCAATTGCATACATGAATATGTATAGTGAGTAACATGGCGGTTGCTGTTGCCTGCAATCTAGTACGCAACATATTAATTAAACCTAGAACTTTACTTCGGAGTCCCCTGCAAGGTCTACAATCTACGTAAGAGGAATGATCAAAGGATGGTTTAATCACGAACGGTTACATTCACACGCACTTGAGACACTAACACGAAGGAAAAGAACTAATTGCTATGAAAATGAAGCATAAATAAAAATCACGATTAATTCGGATATTCTACCCCGGAAGGTCACTGTGACCTTGAGACTGCAGACTTTCTCATTAGATCACAGCCACGTGGTCCTCACAAACAAAAGCGAGCACAGATAAAGTTATCAAGTGAGACGAACTGCACAAAATGCAGCCATAAAATCACGGAAATCATACGCAATATACAGGCTCTAGCGAAAGGGATACTAAACAAAATGAACTGAACCACAACAAACTCAACACGGCTCCACTTGTTTGATTAACAATTCAGCTGAACAATGCATATAACACCCGCGAATTGGCAAGTAAAATTTGTCACACATGAAAATAAACTATGAACGATGAAAGGAATCATTTGCTTGTACTAGCTTTGAGAAACTTACATAAAACACAAAATTAATTTCTCATCGAAAAGGTACACTTACCGCCAGTATCTCTCACCAGTCTCGCATTTCCCGGAACACTCATCGAGCATTCGCTCTCCAACTAAAACCGCTCCCCGTACCTAAGGAAGTGACCAGAGGAACCCCTATTGTGGTGCCAGCCAATACAAAAGGTTCGTCCAAGGCAAACAGAAACCTCTCTGTTACCTGGTATGTGTTTCCTACAGTTGACTGTTCTGGCACAGTGGCAGACTACTACACTCCCACGGATCTATACACTGAAATCGCTGCACATTCTAAGTCATACATCCAACTGATCGGATAAGAAGAGGAAAGAATAGATACATTGAAATATGGCACTTAAACGTATCAGACATGCGTGTGGAGCTCCGACAAGTACCAATAACCTAATGGAATGTAAAAGCGAAATATGGATAGTATACTGTGGCCATCAAAACACACTCAGCTGCTCAATCTTTTCCCCTTCCTTCTTTACATCTAAGGTAATAGACCATTTGCAGCAACAATTGAGGTGCCTGAGGCAAACTGATGAAGCAGTGTGCTATGGCAAAATCATGAAGAGGCTCATGCAGAGACCCTTCAAATACTGTCATATACTATTTAAATCATCATTGATCCTAATTCCAGGTTTACAGTGTAGCTCATCCTTTACACAGCAGCAGCATCTGACTTCCCAAATCTATTAATCGGACCTCATCCTGACCTTCAGTTGAAAGAATTACCTGGCGATATGAATATCGCATGTCGGCTGACCACACATCACACACTAATTTATTCCAAGAGCACATACTATACTAGCTTCACAGGCAGTACCAGGGTATCATTAAAATATAAAATACGGTACGAATAACTGCTATAAGGTACTCCCTGCTTTCAATTTAAAAATTTTGCTCATGGTCTTTCTACACCTACACGTCAGTTGTTATTTTATTTCTATTACTGGCTGTGTGTTCCGCGAATCACTCCATCATTGGCAGCCAATACTCCGTCTTCAGCTACATTCTATCTCCCACCACTTAAATTCATTACCACGTAAGTCAGCCTCCCTCCGCATCGCTACATCAGCATACAAGAACTACGACAAAACAAAAAAACCACAAATTCGGTGGACTTTGTCAATGACCAAAACTCTGATGCTACTGTGGCGCAACCCACTACTCCATTAAAGGCGCTTCTTTGCCGTATTAACCCTCTCTTCCACTTCTCAATTACCGAGTTCCCCATCCTAGTTTTAACTTCTTATCGTATTTTTTTAAATCGGCCTCCAGTCTTCCAAAACATGCCACTTCCACCTCGTAGGAATATTCTACTCAGACACTATCTCCTGCAGTTCATCATTTAGTACACTCGAGGTATGAATTAAAAAACGCCTTCTGTCACTATTTTTCGTGTTTTATTCAGTACACGATGCATTTCGGACCCTGTGGGTCCATCTTCAGGTGTAATTCGTCTTAATACATGATTTATTTGTTCTCTTGAAAGAGATGAAATGCATATGTATTAAGACGAATTACACCTGAAGATGGACCCACAGGGTCCGAAATGCATCGTGTACTGAGTAAAACACGAAACATTGTGACTGATGGCGTTTTTTAATTCATACTTGAGTGTATTGAGTACAGTGACGTTTGAAGCTGTAAAATATGGATAAAACTAAGAAAAAAACATCATTTAGTAGATTAACAGCTGAACACCTCGGGAAATCATTCACACCAAATTCAATAGAGGGCCTTAAAGTTCATTTAACTAAGAATGATAACCGCACTGTCTCTCTCTTTACTCCTTCCACGATTTGATAGTGGAAATGAAGTACAGGCCCCTGGGTCTATGTGACGGAAGACCCGTTTCAGTGGCATTTGGGTATACAGTAACCTCAATCAGATTAGTTGAGAGTATACGCTAAAAATCTAAAGAATTTACTGTTCAGAAAACGATGCTTTCTGGACAGTCTATTCATCTTCACCAAGATTTAATCACAAATTCTTATCTAACTCGCTGGTGCCATTTTCGTCACAGGATATATGAATAACAATTTTCTCTTTATATTGACATACTGCGACTTTTGTTTAGAAAAATGTCTGTTCGTTGAAAGAATGAGATTTTCACTCTGCAGCGGAGTGTGTGCCGATATGAAACTTCCTCGAAGATTAAAACTGTGTGCCGGACCGAGACTCGAACTCGGGACCTTCATTGTCCGCCAAAGGCAAAAGGTCCCGAGTTCGAGTCTCGGTCCGGCACACAGTTTTAATATGCCAGGAAGTGTCATATCAGCACACAATCCGCTGCAGAGTGAAAATATCATTCTTTCAACAAACAGACATTTTTCTAAACAAAAGTCGCAGAATGTCAATATAAAGAGAAAATTGTTATTCATATGACACCCAACAATACCAAGTTAGGATTGTGTGGCTATAGGAAATGGAGCGGAAATACGAATCCTGCTTCTAGCTCACATACGTCGTATGCCTATCCAAGTCTCGTTGGTATCTGATTATGAGTCACCACGTAGCCAAATAATTTCAAAAGCACATTGGTTGCTGTTTAACTGCATTACATCGCACTAGTTCCTACTTTTATAATCACGTAAAATCTGTCAGATTTATAACATTTGCCTGAATTTGGTACCATCAGATCTAGTTTTCATTTTATTTCACTGAATCCCAATAGCCAATCGATGATAATGGTCAGAAATGGTATCACGTAACACCATAGGCTGCTGATAAGTGTTCTTTAATAAGTCAACAGTTTAAGTCAAAGATCTGTTTCCCATACAGCTAACAGCAAGAGCTACATAGGAATAAAATGACGTCAGTTATTGTAACTGTGTCATTTTACACGAAGTGTCACATCATATTTGGTTTTGAGCTCGGTCCAGTATGGTTTGATGTGTATAGCGCCAGTACACGTCTATAAGTTGCCTGACAATAAGGTGAAGCGCCCAGAAAAGAGAAGGAAATCAACTGAAACTTTTCGAACTGAGGGGGTATGCGATGTTACTCCACTGCTTACACATTCGAGCGAAGTTTACAAAGAACTTGGCAGTATGAATCCAATAAATCCAATAATCAATATAATGTTATAGCCCCTCTCATTTTGATACAAGTGCTGATTCGGCTGGAAAGAGTGTCGCAAAAGCATTGTAGCCTCTCCTGAGGCAAAATATTCCGTAACTGTTGTAACTGGTCTCTGATAACCTGCCGAATACGGCGAAGCTAACATCCGAGCGGACCCTATACATGTTCTATCAGGAACAGAAGTGAGTATCTTGCTGGTCACATCAGTGCTTCAGCACTATGAAGACGATCTGCTGAGATACATCCTTGTGTGGATGAACACTGTTCTGTTCAAAAATGGAGTCACAGTATTGTTGCATGTTAGGTAACACGTGAGAAAGCAGGATGTGCACTATGTACGATGTACCGTTGCGTCGTCAGAGCTCTTCAACCATTAGCAGCCGTAATCTGGAGTAAGCAGCCGTAATCTAGGCTCCCCACGCTATGATGACAGGAATAACAGCAGTGTGCCTGTCCAAAACATTGGAGGGCTGAGACTTAGTTCCAGGTCGTCGCAGTACCCGCTGACGATGGATATGCGCGGTAGCACAGAACCACAATTCATTGCTGAACAAAATGTGACACCACTCAATAGCGGTCCGTGCTTCTTGGCGGCGTCATCAGTCAAAAGGCAGACTTCTGTGATGTGGGATCAGTGGCAGCCCATGCGTGGTACGGTAATTCCCATGTCCAGTTGACGGTAGTCTCTGACAAAAGATGCGGGATGACACAAAATGTAGTAGGGAGTCCATTACTTGTTCTCGGATGGCAACTTTTCCAAAGTTGTTTCACAGAGGAAGATTGCACTGTAGTTCCTTCTCTAGATTGTCGCACAGATGACAAAATGGTAGATATCGAAATAGACGACAGAGGGATAGAGAAACAATTAAAATCGCTCAAAAGAGGAAAGGCCTCTGGACCTGATGGGATACCAGTTCAATTTTACACAGAGTACGCGAAGGAACTTGCCCCCCTTCTTGCAGCGGTCTACCGTAGGTCTCTAGAAGAGCGTAGCGTTCCAAAGGATTGGAAAAGGGCACAGGTCATCCCCGTTTTCAAGAAGGGACGTCGAACAGATGTGCAGAACTATAGACCTATATCTCTAACGTCGATCAGTTGCAGAATTTTGGAACACGTATTGTGTTCGAGTATAATGACTTTTCTGGAGACTAGAAATCTACTCTGTAGGAATCAGCATGGGTTTCGAAAAAGACGGTCATGTGAAACCCAGCTCGCGCTATTCGTCCACGAGACTCAGAGGGCCATAGACACGGGTTCACAGGTAGATGCCGTGTTTCTTGACTTCCGCAAGGCGTTCGATACAGTTCCCCACAGTCGTTTAATGAACAAAGTAAGAGCATATGGACTATCAGACCAATTGTGTGATTGGATTGAGGAGTTCCTAGATAACAGGACGCAGCATGTTATTCTCAATGGAGAGAAGTCTTCCGAAGTAAGAGTGATTTCAGGTGTGCCGCAGGGGAGTGTCATAGGACCGTTGCTATTCACAATATACATAAATGACCTGGTGGATGACATCGGAAGTTCAATGAGGCTTTTTGCAGATGATGCTGTGGTGTACCGAGAGGTTGTAACAATGGAAAATTGTACTGAAATGCAGGAGGATCTGCAGCGAATTGACGCATGGTGCAGGGAATGGCAATTGAATCTCAATGTAGACAAGTGTAATGTGCTTCGAATATACAGAAAGATAGATCCTTTATCATTTAGCTACAAAATAGCAGGTCAGCAACTGGAAGCAGTTAATACCATAAATTATCTGGGAGTACGCATTAGGAGTGATTTAAAATGGAATGATCATATAATGTTGATCGTCGGTAAAGCAGATGCATGACTGAGATTCATTGGAAGAACCTAAGGAAATGCAATCCGAAAACAAAGGAAGTAGGTTACAGTACGCTTGTTCGCCCACTGCTTGAATAGTGCTCAGCAGTGTGGGATCCGTACCAGATAGGGTTGATAGAAGAGATAGAGAAGATCCAACGGAGAGCAGCGCGCTTCGTTACAGGATCATTTAGTAATCGCGAAAGCGTTACGGAGATGATAGATAAACTCCAGTGGAAGACTCTGCAGGAGAGACGCTCAGTAGCTCGGTACGGGCTTTTATTGAAGTTTCGAGAACATACCTTCACCGAAGAGTCAAGCAGTATATTGCCCCCTCCTACGTATATCTCGCGAAGAGACCATGAGGATAAAATCAGAGAGATTAGAGCCCACACAGAGGCATACCGATAATCCTTCTTTCCACGAACAATACGAGACTGGAATAGAAGAGAGAACCGATAGAGGTACTGAAGGTGCCCTCCGCCACACACCGTCAGGTGGCTTGCGGAGTATGGATGTAGATGTAGATGTAGATATGATCTGCTTGGTAAAACAATATACGACCCTCTCATGTGGTAGTCAGAGGTGGTCGACCAGACTCTTGACAATGAGTATGTCTGCCCCCGCGTTCCTATGCATCAAACATCGGGCCACTATCACATCCAAATGTTCCACAAATCTGGTTACTGCATGATTCGACCTTCCAGGCAAATGGAAATCCACAATGAGGCCCATTTCAAACCCTCTTAGGTGCTGATAACTCCGTATCATGCGCGTATTCTTCACAGTGATCGCCCAGCATCAGGCGCTCTTCTCACACCTTATAAAGGCTTACTGTACCAAGCCTAGTAATACTAAACACGAAAAGCACTATTGGAATCATTGGCCGTTACACATGTCGCAGAGAACTGAAGAACTGCAACTCTAATGTTTTAATACATTGTATATGAAATAGGGAAGGTAGAGGGATATATGGGTTGGGTATTGTGCACATGCAAAGGTGAAGTAGCAAATTTGTGCCGCCCTGGGACTCTAAACTGGATTTACCGCTTCTCATGTGTGGTAGCATTAATCACGTCGGCCAATCGGTCATGGTTCCTGATAGACCCAAATTACTAACTTATTGCACTGTGCAATGCAGTGTGCTTCATTCATTGAATTCTACACATAAATTAGTGATTCCCGTAGGAGTTTGAGCGATATTAGTGCATTCGCATTGAAGCAAATGTCATGTAGCCCTCACGCTATAGATTTGCCGGTATAAACTAGTAGTGTCTGTTCTGTCTGACACGGAAAACAGATTTCTGATGTTCGTTTTCATTTTCTTTTGCTCATTTACCACCTACAGCCTTGAATCACATTCAAAAACTTTTTAAGTAGCTTATGTGCTGTAATGCAACTAATGTGACTCTTTCTATTTTTTTCAGTTGCTGGATCTTTCATCAGTTTTAGGGGAACCTCGAAAAATATTAGGACCAACTGAATCCTGACACTGTGCATCTTCTTGCATAGAAGCCTGTCCCTCTCACTCATTCTGACCATCACCATTGTCAGAGGTTCCTAGAACAAAGGTTGCACTCATTAAATTACTGTAACAGTTTTCGACTGTTTCCCACATTAAACTGTTACACGGTGCTCCACAGAGCAGGTTTATATAATTTTGAAACTCTTCAAAAATCTGGAAATCATTATGAATTTTTCGCCGATCAGTATGATACAATAGCAAATGACATGGCCATAATACTCAGGATTGTACCAATTTCGAATGACTTTAAGCAGGAAGATAATTTTGTAGTATGATAAAAATTTACTTATTGTATCTCAAAACACATTTTTTCACCACTCATCAAAGATAAATCTTAATCGCTTCGAAAGTAGGCTGGCCAAGAGTGGTAAAACATGACAATTCCAGAAAGGGTAAACACAAGGCTACCAACATGGTAACTTACACAAAAATCCAAATTTAACATTGTGCTCCATGTTACACTGTACCCCACCTTCCTGTACAATGTATACACCAGCCTCATCATCTCGAGAGGTGTTTTCTGTGAGAGCGTGACGGCTCCATGTTTCAGTGCAGATGCACTAATATCGCCGGAGCTCCTACGGGGATCGAAAATATGCTAGTACGGATAAATTAACGAGGCACTCTGTATTCACAGTGGCATTAATTTGAAATATGACTCGGCCAGAAACCATGTTTTCATGGCCGAAGCAGTTAAGGCAACCGCTCACGAGAAGCAGTAAATCCGGCTTCGAGTCCCGGTCCGGCCCAGATCACAAAGTTTCAACTTTAGCCATAGCATTTCCACAAAGCAGTCCATGTAGCCTCGATGAGTTGGCAGCAGTCGGTTGAAGTAAGGTGGATCGTGATCAGTTTCCATTGCGTCCAGCCGCGCCACACCCTTTGGCGGCAGAGACTGATAGCACAGATACATGCGTCATTGTCAGAGAATCAATGTGCCTGACTTCAGCAACCTGCATCCCACGAACAACATGGCAGCAGGTATAAACACGATCGAGGCGGCTGTAAGAATGGCTACTGAAATATGTAAACCCCAGACATTTACCATGAACATGCTCCCAAGAATCCACAGTGTTTGAGGAGCTGGAGAATTGCCGCTAGCACCACGCACAGAGAGTGACACAGCAGTTGATCTCTGGGTGCCTGGGTGGAGTTGAAATCGCACCTCATGATCGATGCATTCTGCCAACCCGTGAAGAGAGCCGTGACTGCATCAGAGAAGAAAGTGGTACGATCGCGGCGACGACCCAAACCAGGAGGCGTATGGGCTTAGTTAATTCTGACTCCTACTAAACCTTCCGGGATGTGAGGTCATGGTCCAAGAAACTCTACTGTTCCTGATGTTTCGTCCAGAACTGCGCTGGACATCCTCAGCGGCGCTACACCGCTGAGTCTTGCCGACTTACCGGTCGGATGTCCGAGGGCGACATATATATTGCAGGAAAGGCGACAACCCAAACCAGATGGCGTATGGACTTTGTTAAGTCTGACTCCTACTAAACCTTCCGGGATGTGAGGTCATGGTCCAAGAAACTCTACTGTTCCTGATGTTTCGTCCAGAACTGCGCTGGACATCCTCAGCGGCGCTACACCGCTAAGTCTTGCCGACTTACCGGTCGGATGTCCGAGGGCGACATATATATTGCCGGAAAGGGAGTGTGGTCGAAGTAACACGTGATGAGCATAGATAATCCTTGTCAAAGATAATTTGTCTAGCGATTCTGGAGAGTTACTGTCCATATGTCACGAAGTTTTATTGCCTCCTCATTACTATTAAAATTATCCTGATGCTTATAAATTTCAACGGCTTCTTTACATAGTCGTGGATAATAATTTGAGGTTGAAGATAAAAATTTACCAGCAGCTATGTCGTCCGGTCGTAAAAAGGCTCTGAGCACTATCGGACATAACATTTGAGGTCATCAGTCCCCTAGAACTTAGAACTACTCAAACCTAACTAACCTAAGGACATCACACACATCCATGCCCAAGGCAGGATTCGAAGCTGCGACCGTAGCGGTAGCGCGGTTCCAGACTGAAGCGCCTAGAACCGCTCGGCCACAACGGCCGGCCAGTCGTGAAAGCCTTCATTCTATAATACTGATTCAGTAATCGTGAGAGCCACACCTATGGCATTAGGGAGGTAAGCAAGTGTATCAGTAAGGATGCGGTCAAGTAGGAGGTTCACCTTTCCACCACCAGTAAGGGGAAGCGTGGAAGACATGTGACGTGAGGCAAATGAAAGTAGAAAAGTTTGCAAGATGCACCACCTGGAGGAGGGCGATTGGAAAGTACGTAGCACACGGCATTCATAGAGCAAAGCTAGTTTATTGCGTACATGAATGGTTTTGACGCTGACTGTCGCTATGCAGTTAGTTTGAAATGCTGCCTTCACCAGGAGGCAGAGAGGCCCTGTGGAAGGGCACATCACTGTGATGGGGAGGGAACCGACCCCACCAAGGATGCCCATCGTTCTTTACGCCTCCATAACATCCGTCCTCGGCATCGACGTCGTCTGCCCAGGCAACAGACGTCTCACTGCGGTGGTTCAATGGATCAACAACAGAGGTGTGCGACAGGTAGCGTCAGACACAGAAATGGAGGCAACTGCATCAGACGCGGGCAGGAGAAGGTCAATAGTCCGTTGGTGAGTGATGACTGGAGACGGAGGAGTGGAAGGATGTCGCATCGTCAGGTTCCAGGTCATCAGAGGACAGTGATTCATCAGTAGGAGGCTCGTCATTCTGTGCACACATCCGATGGAGGTAATCATGAGAAAGTGTAAGGAGTTTCCTCGGCTACTGTTGCTTCCTATCATGTTGTTCCTTGCTGGATGGCGGGATGCTGTGTCCGATATGTGGCCAGACGCCAGAAAATCGGAGGTCGCTACAGCTCTGTGATCAACAACCACGGGTCGGTGGAGACGGGTTGTGACTGGGTGTTGTGTGCTGTCCTTAGGTTAGTTGGGTTTAAGTAGTTCTAAGTTCTAGGGGACTGATGACCACAGGTGTTAAGTCCCATGGTGCTCAGAGTCATTTGGAGACGGGATGAGTCTGCTGACGGCCGTCGTCCACTGGTAATGCATCCGGCTGCAGTGTGGGAGACACAGTCATAACGACCACGGCGTTATCGAGAAGAGCCGATGCCAGTGACAACTGATTCAGAGTGGGCGCTGCAGGCAGCCCGCCAGGGACGCGTAAGATGGGGATAACAAAGTGACCACTGCAGGGAGAGCGATGCCTCTGATCAGCGTCTGAACCAGTCCACGTAGGAGATATTCAGAACGGACATGACCATCCGGGCCCCGACCTGAACAAGTTCAAATGGTTCAAGTGTCTCTAAGCGCTATGGTACTTAACATCTAAAGTCATCAGTCCCCTAGACTTAAAACTACTTAAACCTAACTAACATAAGGACATCACACACATCCATGGCAGAGGCAGGAGTCGAACCTGTGACTGTAGCAGCAGTGGGGTTCCGGACTGAAGCGAAATGGTTCAAATGGCTCTGAGCACTATGGGACTTAACATCTGTGGTCATCAGTCCCCTAGAACTTACGAGGTGCATTCAAGTTCTAAGGCCTCCGATTTTTTTTCTAATTAACTACTCATCCGAAATCGATGAAACTGGCGTTACTTCTCGACGTAATCCCCCTGCAGACGTACACATTTTTCACAACGCTGACGCCATGATTCCATGGCAGCGGCGAAGGCTTCTTTAGGAGTCTGTTTAGACCACTGGAAAATCGTTGAGGCAATATCAGCACGGCTGGTGAATGTGCGGCCACGGAGAGTGTCTTTCATTGTTGGAAAAAGCCAAAAGTCACTAGGAGCAAGGTCAGGTGAGTAGGGAGCATGAGGAATCACTTCAAAGTTGTTATCACGAAGAAACTGTTGCGTAACGTTAGCTCGATGTGCGGGTGCGTTGTCTTGGTGAAACAGCACACGCGCAGCCCTTCCCGGACGTTTCTGTTGCAGTGCAGGAAGGAATTTGTTCTTCAAAACATTTTCGTAGGATGCACCTGTTACCGTAGTGCACTTTGGAACGCAATGGGTAAGGATTACGCCCTCGTTGTCCCAGAACATGGACACCATCATTTTTTCAGCACTGGTGGTTACCCGAAATTTTTTTGGTGGCGGTGAATCTGTGTGCTTCCATTGAGCTGACTGGCGCTTTGTTTCTGGATTGAAAAATGGCATCCACGACTCATCCATTGTCACAACCGACGAAAAGAAAGTCCCATTCATGCTGTCGTTGCGCGTCAACATTGCTTGGCAACATGCCACACGGGCAGCCGTGTGGTCGTCCGTCAGCATTCGTGGCACCCACCTGGATGACACTTTTCGCATTTTCAGGTCGTCATGCAGGATTGTGAGCACAGAACCCACAGAAATGCCAACTCTGGAGGCGATCTGTTCAACAGTCATTCGGCGATCCCCCAAAACAATTCTCTCCACTTTCTCGATCATGTCGTCAGACCGGCTTGTGCGAGCCCGAGGTTGTTTCGGTTTGTTGTCACACGATGTTCTGCCTTCATTAAACTGTCGCACACACGAACGCAATTTCGACACATCCATAACTCCATCACCACATGTCTCCTTCAACTGTCGATAAATTTCAATTGGTTCCACACCACGCAAATTCAGAAAATGAATTATTGCACGCTGTTCAAGTAAGGAAAACGTCGCCATTTTAAGTATTTAAAACAGTTCTCATTCTCGCCGCTGGTGGTACAGTTTCATCTGCCGTACGGTGCTGCCATCTCTGGGACGTATTGACAATGAACGCGGCCTCATTTTAAATCAATGCACATGTTTCTATCTCTTTCCAGTCCGGAGAAAAACAATCGGAGGCCTTAACACTTGAATGCACCTCGTAGAACTACAGGGTTATTACTAATGATTGAAGCGATTTCACAGCTCTACAATAACTTTATTGTTTGAGATATTTTCACAATGCTTTGCACACACGTACAAAAACTCAAAAAGATTTTTAGGCATTCACAAATGTTCGATATGTGCCCCTTTAGTGATTCGGCAGACATCAAGCCGATAATCAAGTTCCTCCCACACTCGGCGCAGCATGTCCCCATCAATGAGTTCGAAAGCATCGTTGATGCGAGCTCGCAGTTCTGGCACGATTCTTGGTCGAGGAGGTTTAAACACTGAATCTTCCACATAACCCCACAGTAAGAAATCGCATGGGGTTAAGTCGGGAGAGCGTGGAGGCCATGACATGAACTGCTGATCATGATCTCCAGCACGACCGATCCATCGGTTTTCCAATCTCCTGTTTAAGAAATGCCGAACATCATGATGGAAGTGCGGTAGAGCACCATCCTGTTGAAAGATGAAGTCGGCGCTGTCGATCTCCAGTTGTGGCATGAGCCAATTTTCCGCGGGCTACGCGTGAAACTTGCCCGCACGCGTTCAACCGTTTCTTCGCTCACTGCAGGCCGACCCGTTGATTTCCCCTTAGAGAGGCATCCAGAAGCTTTAAACTGCGCTTCCATCGCCGAATGGAGTTAGCAGTTGGTGGATCTTTGTTGAACTTCGTCCTGAAGTGTCGTTGCACTGTTATGACTGACTGATGTGAGTGCATTTTAAGCACGACATACCCTTTCTCGGCTCCTATCGCCATTTTGTCTCACTGCGCTCTCGAGCGCTCTGACGGCAGAAACCTGAAGTGCGGCTTCAGCCGAACAAAACTTTATGAGTTTTTCTACGTATTTGTAGTGTGTCGTGACCATATGTCAATGAATGGAGCTACAGTGAATTTATGAAATCGCTTCAATCATTTGTAATAGCCCTGAAACCTAACTAACCAAAGGACATCACACACATCCATGCCCGAGGCAGGATTCGAACCTGCGACCATAGCAGTCGCGCGGTTCCGGACTGAGCGACTAGAACCGCTAGACCACTGCGGCCGGCCCGGACTGAAGCGCCTAGAACCGCTCGGCCACAGCAGCTGGCCCTGAACAAGTGCGCGGCTGGCCATCGTACATGGCTACAGCTCTGCAGCCGGCAATTAACAAGAAGGAGGGAAGGCACATGTATCCTCAGTTCAATTTTTATTTGAGGGGTACCTCTAAGGTCACGGTATGCTTCGAACGTCTTCCAAGTTTCAGCAATGTGACTGACGACGTTGCCGTAAGGTTTAAAGGCGGCCACCACAATGTCTGACGGCACCTCAAACGGGAGTTCTAAAGTCCCCGGCGTTCGGAAACCAACACCAGAGTGGTCCACCACGACAGCCACTACATAGCTGTCAGAGTATCGGAACTCGAGACTGTTAGCTTGGCACAAGGTCGGCGCACAACTCTTCAATCACTAGATTTTTGTACACAGTGGTATTAACGATCGCAAAATGAATTCAGAGAACATCTTGCAGCGGGAGACGCATTTCGTCCCGTACAAATCGTTCTACTTCATAGACTTTTGGTCGTTCATGATCCAAAGGAAACGTTGATTTCTCGTGGCTTGGCATTATGTTCCGCGAATTCGGGAACGATGACAAGATGCTACGCGGAAGTAAACAAATTCGCACTCGTCGCAAACAGCACAACAGGCGAGGGGCAAACAAGGCGTGTTCGCCTCACCACTGTCGAAAGCAGACTACCCCTAGACCACGTGTTCTTGGCACCTAGACGACTGTAAAAACCGTGAATTGGTCAGATGAGTCCCGGTTTTAGTTGGTAAGAGCTGGTATTAAGGTTCAATGTCGCACAGACTCTACGAAGCCATGGACACAAGGTGTCAAAACGGCACAGTACAAGTTGATAATGGTGTGGGCTATGTTTATGTGTAGTGGAGTGGAGTGGTCCTATGGTCCAACTGAACCGATCATTGACTGGAAATTATTATGTTCGGGTAACTGGAGACCATTTGCAATCATTCATACACTTCATGTTCCCAAAAAACGATGGAAATTGTGTGGATGACAATGCGGCGCTGCACCAGCCCACAATTGTTCGCCATTGGTTCTGGACAGTTCGAGTGACATGAATCCCATCGAACATTTACGAGACACTATCGAGATGTCCGTTCGTGCACAAAATCCTGCACCGGCAACACTTTCGCAGTTGTGGACGGCTGTAGAGGCAGTATGCTTAACTTTTCTGCAGGGAACTTCTACGACTTGTTGAGAGCATTCCACGCCGTGTTAATGCGCTAGGCTGCGCAAAAGGAGGTCCGACGCGATATTAGGAGGTATCCAATGATTTTGTCACCTCAGTGCACTGTCATATATGACACCATGTTTACAGAAGGCCAGGGCCAACCGACTTGCACGGTAAAAGGAAATACCACGACACTGTCGACCTGTGTGTCGACATAACTTGTTTACTTTTATTGCTGAGTTAAAAATTTTATTTAGAGGCTTCAAAATTGTAATCTGCTTTTGGAAATATAGCGGAAATCGCACAACTGCGCGGATGGAATAACAGTTCAGAATATAATTCTTGATCAGTTTTCAGCACCGAGTTGGCAGATCATTTTATCGTATGCGTGGTATGCATCAGGACTAATTCCTGAAAAATAAATGTTTCTGAAAATGTAAACAGAGTCTGTTTTTCGCCGAATATTCGAGAGTAACGACGTAATTACGAGGAGACTGCAATTATTAAATGTTCTTCGTACCGCGGGTACATTCGCTACGCGGAAGTAAACAAATTCGCACTCTTTCGCAAACAGCACATGTGACTAGTACCACCCATCTAATTATTCGAAAGATGTGAAGGACATGCAACAGAGTGACGAAAGATCCATTGGAAAGCGGCTAGGTTAAATTTTTAATTCTTTACTAATTCATATCGTCTGAGATATTTATTTCGAAAGTATATGTTTCCAGACCCCTTATATGACCATGAAAATTACTCAATTTACGATTATGCATCAATCCCATAAATTTTGAGCCGCTTACGCTTGTTGAAATTTGGCGGTAGTTTTACAAAAATGAGGGTGTGTCGTGCCAAAATATATTAGTCTTTCATTTTGGGCTGTACACAAATGATCAGCAAAGTGCCAAATATGAGCCTAGACGGTTTGCCGTATCTGACTCCTTCCCCTTGTGAGTGCACTGGAGACATCATATTCGACTCGATAAAACCTTTTAAATTTTAGGAGTCGTGATGACAAGTACGACATTCCTAAGAAACGAGATATTAGCTGTTTTGAAAGAAAAGAGACATCTCAAAGAACTTATTTGTCATTGCCTCATGCATCGAGAAGCGCTTTGTTCGCAGACGTTCGAGAAGAAATTTGCAAAGTTATGGATCTAGGGGTTAAGGTTATCTATCAAAGCTCTTAATCATTGCGAATATAAAGCATTTGTAGTTGCAATGGGCGTTGAGTGCGCTGTCCTTCCGTTGCATAACAAGGTAGGTTGATTATCCAGAGGAAACGTCTCGCTTCCTTATTAACAAACATTAAAGCATTTCGCCTTGAGGGTGTTCACCATCTACAACCAATGAACGATCAGTGGATCCAAAAATTTAATTTCATGATAGACATTACGTTTCGTCTAAATCAGCTTGGTCGTAAACTACAAGTAAAAGAACCACATTTTTTTTTGGATCTTAGAAGTTACTCAATTCGAAAACAAATTCTCTTGTTTTGCTCACGATTTTGAAAGAGAAATTTTATCCACTTTCCAAGCCTGTTGAAACATCGTCTAGAAAATAATGGTGATATTGACATTTACAACATAAAATCCACAATTGTAAATATGAGAGAAGCTTTACGCAACAGATTTCAAGAATTTAGAAACAGCAGAGAGACATTAGACGTTGTGAAAAAAGTTTCTTAATTCTACTGTAACAAATTGTGTTTCTCTTGCCCAGTAACTTACAATTAAGCTGATTTAGACAGGACATAACGTCTACCATGAAATAAAATTCTTGGATCCACTGATCCTTCATTAATTGCAGACAGTTAATACGCTCAAGGAGAAATGCTTTAATATTGATAATGGTAACTCTGAAATGCAACTACTGGACTTAAAAAGAGAGAAACCGAGGAGCTCGAAATTTGAACGTCGTTGTGCTGACATGGAAATATTGGAGACAAACAAATATTAACTTAGTTCACAACAGAAATGATCATCTTTGAAAGATCTGAAGGAGGAGGATGTGTTGATTATTAACATCTGAAATAGTACTTCAAGCTCATATAATCGGTCGAAAAATCTTGCATTTTCTGTTATGTCCTTATTAAAGTCTGTATATTCATGTCAACAATCATTTTGAAACATGAATCTTATGAAGAGCATATTGAGAAGTCGTCTTACTGACGATAAACTGGACACGTGTCTAAATTTTAAGACTAATTGGACTTACCCAGACTTTCCAAGGAGGTGCAAGACCACTGTTCACATTAATGTTTGCGGTCATTGTCATGGTTTAATTTTATATATACCTTGAAAAATTTTTATTTTATGAATAAATACTATCTTTATTAAATAAGTTATCAAATTTTAACCAATGTGTAAAGTTTTTTGAAAATTTGTGGTAAGTCCTATGCGACCAAACTGCTTAGGTCTTCGGTCCCCAAGTTTACACACGACGTAATATAACTTAAACGAACGTACGCTAAAAACAACACACACACCCATGTCCGAGGAAGTACTCGAACCTCCGAAAGGGGCAGCCGCGTGAACCGTGACAAGACGCCCAAGACCGCACGGCTACCACGCGCAGCTACCTATGGTTTAACTAAGGCTTAAAACTTTAAATAAATTTATGAAGTTAATTTCAGGGGCCTTTGTGGAGTGAAGTGTATGTTGAGATGGTTTAGACAAATAGATATGATGAATGAAAGGAGATACGTGAAACTTCATAAAATACGAGCAGAAATGGGTGAGTTGGAAGGTGTCGACCGTATCGAACATACCTCAGACTGAGAACATATTTAGCAAAGGCCAGCTTAGATGTACTCTAATAAAACGAAAACAATATACCTGCGTAAGTTTTAAAAATGTGGCTCTTAAAGAAATTTCTGTCGCTGTATCGACTAATTAATTTCCCGACCACTATTCCATACCAATACCCATGTTCAGTCTCTACACAGTTATTAGCCACATTTTCCACACTGTGATCCTTTTCTGGCGTCACTGCCTTTCAACGCTACTCTTTCTGTTAACCGAAGCTTTACGGAAAATTGTCCTTTGACCGAAACCGTTCACTTATTAAGGAATATATTAACAGAAGCTTGCGGCTACATGATGATATTTCTAAAGTTTCTGAAAGCACTAGAACACTGCAAATGGAAAATATTTAAGACGATAGATTATTTTCAGTTCCTTTGTTGAATCACGTTTTGTGTATCCCTAAATTATATAAAGTTCATCCATACAGAAGATGATAGAAAAATATTATTACGATGTGTGTTCATCTCTCGAAGCTAGCAAATCGATAGCTTACGAATTTCGCCAGTTAACAAATACGAACTGGAACCGTTAAAATATGTTGGAGAATCAATGGGGAGCAGTTTAATATGGAGGAAGGGCATAAATTTTGTCGTGGTGTAGGGGGATATCACCCTGAAATTAACTGAAAAAAATACTAAATAGTCCAAAAGACATTGCTTCATAATAGGGAGAGCATGTCAGGCTAATTAAGTGCTATTTGGTGCCAGTGGAGTGTCTTTATTATTTCAATTAACGGAAGAGACAGTCAACATTCGAAAAAGAGATATGAGGTGCATCTGTTAAGTGTACGTGAGAGTCACAGAAGTGCTAAACAGTCTCCAGAGGAAGACGCTGCAGGGAACCACTGTGCGTCATATAAAGGCTGTAAAGATTCCGACCGTCTACGTCTCGATAGGATGCAAGAAGGCCGGCCGCAGTGGCCAGCGGCTCTAGGCCCTTCAGTCCGGAGCCGCGCGACTGCTACGGTCGCAGGTTCGAATCCTGCCTCGGGTATGGATGTATGTGATGTCCTTAGGTCAGTTAGGTTCAAGTAGTTCTAAGTTCTAGGGGACTGATGACCTCAGAAGTTAAGTCCCATAGTGCTTAGAGCCATTTGATGCAAGAAGCATATATACCATGTGATCCAAAGTGTCCGGGCTCCTGCTGATGGACATTAGGTCTTGAACTCTGCTGGGGAAACTCTCATTGAGGTATCTGAGTTTCTATGGGGGAACAGCAGCCCATTCTCCCTCAAGAGCCAAACCGAGCGAAGGTAGTAACATTGGACGCTGGAGCGAAGTCTACGTTCTAGGTCATCCCAAAGGTGTTCCATTGGGTTCAGGTTGGAACTCTTGACAGGTCGGGCTATTTCAGGAACATTACTGTCGACAAAACACTGCCCCACAGATGCTGCTTTAGGACAGGGTGCATTGTCATGCTGATACAGTCATCGTCTCCGAACTCTTCCTCCACTGTATGAAGTACGCAATGCTGCAAAATGTGTTCCCGTCCTTCTACATTTAGCGTTTTTTTACGTAAAATAAGAAGACCACACGCTAACCACGATGAACACCCCCATATCGTAACACCACCCCCTCTGTTTTTCACTGGGGCACTACACATAACGGCAGGTAATGTTCTGCAGGCAATAGCCAAACACAAAGCCACCCACCATCGGATTTACATGGGGTAAGGCGTTATCCAGCGCTCCAAATCACTCATTTCCGGTCTTCCGCTGTCCAGTTGTGTCGATCTTTACTCCTCCGCAACAGTCGCTTAATATTGACGACAGAAACGTGAGTCATGCGGACCTGCTCATCTAGTGAACCCCATTCTTTTTAACTGCCTACGCACAGTCCCTGAGCTAGCTCGACTGCTGATGGTACATTGGAGCTCAAGAGTGATTCCTTGTGATGATTTCATACGATTTTTTACAGCCACTCTCCACAACAGTTCATGTTTGTCAGTACATAACGTCTTCCCGGTCTCCGTTTAGGTGTGGTCGTCACTTGGCACTTCAGTTTCACAGTCACATCACCAAAAATCGACAAATGGCCCTTTAGAAGGTTTGAAATGGCAGACGTGGATTTGTTACTCAGGTGACATCAAGCGACTAGTCCACGCTCGATGTCACAGCTCTGGTAGCCGACTCATTCTGCTGATCTCTTTACAGACATCACAATACTCCGCGCCTCTATTAAAACTGGCTGCCCCCCCCCCCCCCTCTGAAGCATGTACACGACTTAGTCAGTAATTAAAACACTGTACTCTAGTCTGTGGCCGAGTGTACGTAGCGTACCACTGCAGTTTTTCCTCTTATATTCCAATTCCTGCCAGTAAACGTGAAGAGCATCTTGCGGTGAGCCACTGTGTTCGCCGTAATATGTCTATTTTCAGCGACGTGAAGGAGAGGAAAGTTATACTACCCGATGAAACGTATGTGGACACCCTTGCGTAATGTGGAATTGAGCACTAGATGTTGCGCTATGTACCCTCTGCCACTCACAATATAACAGTTTCCTGAGTACTGCCGGGAGCAGTGGCCGAGCGGTTCTAGGCGCTTTAGTCCGGAACTGCGCGATTCCTACGGTCGCAGGTTCGAATCCTGCCTCGGGCATGGATGTGTGTGATGTCCTTAGGTTAGTTAGGTTTAAATAGTTCTAAGTTCTGGGGGACTGATTACCTCAGATGTTAAGTCCCATAGTGCTCAGAGCCATTTGAACCATTTGAACTTGAGTACTGATCGACACATGTAGATGAATAGTTGTTGGAGTAGCAGATGGAAATACCTATTCTTGGTGACATACTGTCGGTTTGGTGACACTTTCCACATCCTGATAACTCGCAGTCATTTGCATTGTTGCCAAATCAGTGTAATAAAGCTAAGTCTGCCTTCTTTTTAATACTGGTTAGCAGTCAGATGAGTGATGAAGCTGATGTCTGGAATTACTGCTTTTTCCCGTTCCATTGCTGCCAAATCAGCTTCATAGAGGTTATACACAGTGTCAGACAAAGACTCTAGCTAGGTCTCACTTCCTTTTAATACCATTTGGCAGGAAGATGAGTGTGGATATCTGAGTGGAGATCGAAAATGTCCTCTACGGAATCGTCATAAATTTCACAAACAAAGGTCTTATAAGAAATCAGGCTCAGTTATACATCAGATCCAGTGCGCCATAGGAAAAAGGAGCCGGATTGATTCCGTGTTCCTTGGCATCGGGAAGGCATTCGACACAATTCAGCCCAGCAGTGCCGTCAATAAAACACGATCCAACCGGGTATCGAACCAAATTTGTACACGAAATAGACTTACGTAAACCCACTTCGGGAGCGTCTCAAGGATACTTTATAAAATTATTTTTTTAGTTCATCATCCCTCTGACTGGTTTAGTGCGGACCGCCACGTATTTCTCTCTTGTGCCTACCTCTTCACATCGGAATACCTCCTGCACGCTCCGCCATCACTAATTAGATGGATGTATTCCCATCTCTGTGTTGCCCTATAGTTTTTACCCACTACAGCTCCCTCTAGTACCATACAAGTTATTCACGGGTGTCTTATCACGTGTCATTTCATCCTGTCTCTTATTCTTGTAGGTGTTCTCCATGTGGTCCTTTCTTCGTCTCTTTCACAGAGAACCTCCTCCTTCCTTACCTTAACAGTCCACCTAATTTTCGACATCTTTTTCCAGTTTTCCCAGAGTTCATGATTCGCTCTGCTCCAAATGTACATACAATCTCAGAAATTTCTTCCTCAAATTCTGGCCCATGTTTGATACTAGTAGACTTGGCTTGCGCTAACATGCTTTTCATGTACGCCTTGCGTCGCCCATCATATGTAATTTTACTCAGCAGAGTTTTTTACTTTGGCCTACTTCATGGTCCCCAGTTTTCACGTTAGTTTCTGCTACTCATTATTACTTCCGTCCTTCTTCAGTTTACTTTCAGTCCGTATTCCGTACTTATTAGGCTTTACATTCCATTCAACAGGTACCGTAATGCTTCCGCACCATGACTATATACAGCAATGTTATCAGCAGATGTTATCGTTGATATCTTTTCTCACTGAATTTTAATCCAACTCTTCAATCTTTCTATTACTTTCGATGCTGGTAATTCGATGTATAGATTGAACAATAGGGGCGAAAAACTACATCCCTGTCATATGCCGTTTTTAATCTGAGCACTTTAAAAAAAAATGGGTTAAATGGCTCTGAGCACTATGGGACTTAACATCTGAGGTCATCAGTCCCCTAGAACTTAGAACTACTTAAACCTAACTAACCTAAGGACATCACACACATCCATGCCCGAGGCAGGATTCGAACCTGCGATCGTAGCAGTCCCGCGGCTCCGGACTGGAGCGCCTAGAACCGCACGACCACTGCAGCCGGCTAAACATTTACAGAGATGGGGTAGTACATTACACAGTGGCAGCTGCAAAACCTCGAATAGTCACGGGTGTTCGAGGATCAAGATCGCTTCAGTACAGAAGCATGGGGAAAAATTGTTAGTGTAAGGCACTTAGGGCCATACTCTTTACCAAACAGATTTTTTTTTTTGGTCCTCAGTCTACTGAGTGGTTTGATGCGGCCCGCCACGAATTCCTTTCCCATGCTAACCTCTTCATCTCAGAGTAGCACTTGCAACCTACGTCCTCAATTATTTGCTTGACGTATTCAAATCTCTGTCTTCCTCTACAGTTTTTGCCCTCTACCGCTCCTTCTAGTACCATGGAAGTCATTCCCTCATGTCTTAGCAGATGTCCTATCATCCTGTCCCTTCTCCTTATCAGTGTTTTCCACATATTCCTTTCCTCTCCGATTCTGCGTAGAACCTCCTCATCCCTTACCTTATCAGTCCACCTAATTTTCAACATTCGTCTATAGCACCACATCTCAAATGCTTCGATTCTCTTCCGTTCCGGTTTCCCCACAGTCCATGTTTCACTACCATACAATGCTGTACTCCAGACGTACATCCTCAGAAATTTCTTCCTCAAATTAAGGCCGGTATTTGATATTAGTAGGCTTCTCTTGGCCAGAAATGCCTTTTTTGCCATAGCGAGTCTGCTTTTGATGTCCTCATTGCTCCGTCCGTCATTGGTTATTTTACTGCCTAGGTAGCAGACTTCCTTAACTTCATTGACTTCGTGACCATCAGTCCTGATGTTAAGTTTCTCGCTGTTCTCATTTCTACTACTTCTCATTACCTTCGTCTTTCTCCGATTTACTCTCAAACCATACTGTGTACTCATTAGACTGTTCATTCCGTTCAGCAGATCATTTAATTCTTCTTCACTTTCACTCAGGATAGCAATGTCATCAGCGAATTGTATCATTGATATCCTTTCACCTTGTATTTTAATTCCACTCCTGAACCTTGCTTTTATTTCGATCATTGCTTCCTCGATGTACAGATTGAAGAGTAGGGGCGAAAGGCTACAGCCTTGTCTTACACACTTCTTAATACGAGCACTTCGTTCTTGATCGTCCACTCTTATTATTCCCTCTTGGTTGTTGTACATATTGTATATGACCCGTCTCTCCCTATAGCTTACCCCTACTTTTTTCAGAATCTCGAACAGCTTCCACCATTTTATATTGTCGAACGCTTTTTCCAGGTCGAGAAATCCTATGAAAGTGTCTTGATTTTTCTTTAGCCTTGCTTCCATTATTAGCCGCAACGTCAGAATTGCCTCTCTCGTCCCTTTACTTTTCCTAAAGCCAAACTTATCGTCACCTAGCTCATTCTCAATTTTCTTTTCCATTCTTCTGTATATTATTCTTGTACGCAGCTTCAATGCATGAGCTGTTAAGCTGATTGTGCGATAATTCTCGCACTTGTCAGCTCTTGCCGTCTTCGGAATTGTGTGGATGATGCTTTTCCGAAAGTCAGATGGTATAACGCCAGACTCATATATTCTACACACCAACGTGAATAGTCGTTTTGTTGCCACTTCTCCCAATGATTTTAGAAATTCTGATGGAATGTCATCCATCCCTTCTGCCTTATTTGACCGTAAGTCCTCCAAAGCACTTTTAAATTCCGCTTCTAATACTGGATCCCCTATCTCTTCTAAATCGACTCCTGTTTCTTCTTCTATCACATCAGGCAAATCTTCACTCTCATAGAGGCTTTCAATGTATTCTTTCCACCTATCTGCTCTCTCCTCTGCATTTAACAGTGGAATTCCCGTTGCACTCTTAATGTTACCACCGTTGCTTTTAATGTCACCAAAGGTTGTTTTGACTTTCGTGTATGCTGAGTCTGTCCTTCCTACAATCATATCTTTTTCGATGTCTTCACATTTTTCCTGCAGCCATTTCGTCTTAGCTTCCCTGCTCTTCCTATTTATTTCATTCCTCAGCGACTTGTATTTCTGTATTCCTGATTTTCCCGGAACATGTTTGTACTTCCTCCTTTCATCAATCAACTGAAGTATTTCTTCTGTTACCCATGGTTTCTTCGCAGCTACCTTCTTTGTACGTATGGTTTCCTTCCCATCTTCTGTGATTGCCCTTTTTAGAGATGTCCAACTGTACTGCCTACTGCGCTATTCCTTATTGCTGTATCTATAGCGTTACAGAACTTCAAACGTATCTCGTCATTCCTTAGTACTTCCGTATCCCACTTCTTTGCGTATTGATTCTTCCTGACTAATGTCTTGAGCTTCAGCCTACTCTTCATCACTACTATATTGTGATCTGAGTCTATATCTGCAGGAGCAGATATAGACTTACGGTACGCCTTACAATCCAGTATCTGATTTCGGAATCTCTGTCTGACCATGATGTAATCTAATTGAAATCTTCCCGTATCTCCCGGCCTTTTCCAAGTATACCTCCTCCTGTTGTGATTCTTGAACAGGGTATTCGCTATTACTAGCTGAAACTTGTTACAGAACTCAATTAGTCTTTCTCCTCTTTCATTCCTTGTCCCAAGCCCATATTCTCCTGTAACCTTTTCTTCTACACCTTCTCCTACAACTGCATTCCAGTCGCCCATGACTATTAGATTTTCGTCCCCCTTTACATACTGCATTACCCTTTCAATATCCGCATACACTTTCTCTGTCTGTTCACTTCCTAGCTACGTAAAGACCGACTGTCCGCCTTTGCGTCTCCACCAGCCCTGTCCCTCTGCCCGTCTCCGACCGCGTCTCCCGCATGCCGAACATCGTCGCTCAACTCACCATTGCAGTTCCCTCCCCTGAAGCCGTCCATTTGATTGGCTACAGCTTGTTCTACATTATTTTACATCTGAACATATTTAATTAATCAAAGCTTGACCATTTTCACGTCCTAAATAAAGTAATAATAATATCCATTACATAATAAACTTAAATTTTTTACATAAAATCAATACAATTTCCTCCTTAACTTTGAATGTCACGGCCAATAGCCTTGCACGAATCTGCTTTCTGCTAAATAAATACAGAACAAAAGTAACTATTATGCATTTAACTTTACAACAAATATTCTGTTGCTATGATTCAATAAGGTGTCATGCTGACGTCGTTCAATGTGTTTTGTGTGGAGGAAATGATGATCTGATGTTTAACTGAAAATACTGATAATTTAAATTAACTATATCTTTTAAACTAATAAAGTTACAGAGCTGATATTTACATTATTTGTCATATTAATGACGAGCTTTTATATGAAATGTCGATCGTTAAGATCGACCAAAGCGTTAAGATTTTAGCGTTTAGCTCTTTGTTACAAAACTTGTTAATATCACTTTCACAGTAAATCCTAAACTGTTATAGATAAGATCAATCTTCAAATTTTATTGGGATCACCATGAAAATTTAAGGAAGATGGGAGATTAAAATTACTGTGACTTAATTCACTGAATTACGAGGTGCATTCAAGTTCTAAGGCCTCCGAATTTTTTTCTAATTAACTGCTCACCCGAAATCGATGAAACTGGCGTTACTTCTCGACGTAATCGCTCTGCAGACGTACACATTTTTCACAACTCTGACGCCATGATTCCATGGCAGCGGCGAAGGCTTCTTTAGGAGTCTGTTTTGACCACTGGAAAATCGCTGAGGCAATAGCAGCACGGCTGGTGAATGTGCGTCCACGGAGAGTGTCTTTCATTGTTGGAAAAAGCCAAAAGTCACTAGGAGCCAGGTCAGGTGAGTAGGGAGCATGAGGAATCACTTCAAAGTTGTTATCACGAAGAAACTGTTTAGCTCGATGTGTGGGTGCGTTGTCTTGGTGAAACAGCACACACGCAGCCCTTCCTGGACGTTTTTGTTGCAGTGCAGGAAGAAATTTGTCCTTCAAAAGATTTTTGTAGGATGCACCTGTTACCGTAGTGCCCCTTGGAACGCAATGGGTAAGGATTACGCCCTCGCTGTCCCAGAACATGGACACCATTTTTTCAGCACTGGCGGTTACCCGAAATTATTTTGGTGGCGGTGAATCTGTGTGCTTCCATTGAGCTGACTGGCGCTTTGTTTCTGGATTGAAAAATGGCATCCACGTCTCATCCATTGTCACAACCGACGAAAAGGAATTCCCATTCATGCTGTCGTTGCGCGTCAACATTGCTTGGCAACATGCCACATGGGCTGCCATGTGGTCGTCCGTCAGCATTCGTGGCACCCACCTGGATGACACTTTTCGCATTTTCAGGTCGTCATGCGGGATTGTGTGCACAGAACCCACAGAAATGCCAACTCTGGAGGTAATCTGTGCAACAGTCATTCGGCGATCCCCCAAAACAGTTCTCTCCACTTTCTCAATCATGTCGTCAGACCGGCTTGTGCGAGCCCGAGGTTGTTTCGGTTTGTTGTCACACGATGTTCTGTCTTCATTAAACGGTCGCACCCGCGAACGCACTTTCGACACATCCATAACTACATCACCACATGTCTCCTTCAACTGTCGATGAATTTCAGTTGGTTCCCCACCGCGAAAATTCAGAAAACGAATGATTGCACGCTGTTCAAGTAAGGAAAACGTCGCCATTTTAAGTATTTAAAACAGTTCTGATTCTCGCCGCTGGCGGTAAAATTCCATCTGCCGTACGGTGCTGCCATCTCTGGGACTTGTTGTCAATGAACGCGGCCTCATTTTAAAACAATGCGCATGTTTCTATCTCTTTCCAGTCTGGAGAAAAAAAATCGGTGGCCTTAGAACTTGAATGCACCTCGTAATACAGAATTAAATACACTCCTGGAAATGGAAAAAAGAACACATTGACACCGGTGTGTCAGACCCACCATACTTGCTCCGGACACTGCGAGAGGGCTGTACAAGCAATGATCACACGCACGGCACAGCGGACACACCAGGAACCGCGGTGTTGGCCGTCGAATGGCGCCAGCTGCGCAGCATTTGTGCACCGCCGCCGTCAGTGTCAGCCAGTTTGCCGTGGCATACGGAGCTCCATCGCAGTCTTTAACACTGGTAGCATGCCGCAACAGCGTGGACGTGAACCGTATGTGCAGTTGACGGACTTTGAGCGAGGGCATATAGTGGGCATGCGGGAGGCCGGGTGGACGTACCGCCGAATTGCTCAACACGTGGGGCGTGAGGTCTCCACAGTACATCGATGTTGTCGCCAGTGGTCGGCGGAAGGTGCACGTGCCCGTCGACCTGGGACCGGACCGCAGCGATGCACGGATGCACGCCAAGACCGTAGGATCCTATGCAGTGCCGTAGGGGACCGCACCGCCACTTCCCAGCAAATTAGGGACACTGTTGCTCCTGGGGTATCGGCGATGACCATTCGCAACCGTCTCCATGAAGCTGGGCTACGGTCCCGCACACCGTTAGGCCGTCTTCCGCTCACGCCCCAACAGCGTGCAGCCCGCCTCCAGTGGTGTCGCGACAGGCGTGAATGGAGGGACGAATGGAGACGTGTCGTCTTCAGCGATGAGAGTCGCTTCTGCCTTGGTGCCAATGATGGTCGTATGCGTGTTTGGCGCCGTGCAGGTGAGCGCCACAATCAGGACTGCATACGACCGAGGCACACAGGGCCAACACCCGGCATCATGGTGTGGGGAGCGATCTCCTACACTGGCCGTACACCACTGGTGATCGTCGAGGGGACACTGAATAGTGCACGGTACATCCAAACCGTCATCGAACCCATCGTTCTACCATTCCTAGACCGGCAAGGGAACTTGCTGTTCCAACAGGACAATGCACGTCCGCATGTATCCCGTGCCACCCAACGTGCTCTAGAAGGTGTAAGTCAACTACCCTGGCCAGCAAGATCTCCGGATCTGTCCCCCATTGAGCATGTTTGGGACTGGATGAAGCGTCGTCTCACGCGGTCTGCACGTCCAGCACGAACGCTGGTCCAACTGAGGCGCCAGGTGGAAATGGCATGGCAAGCCGTTCCACAGGGCTACATCCAGCATCTCTACGATCGTCTCCATGGGAGAATAGCAGCCTGCATTGCTGCGAAAGGTGGATATACACTGTACTAGTGCCGACATTGTGCATGCTCTGTTGCCTGTGTCTATGTGCCTGTGGTTCTGTCAGTGTGATCATGTGATGTATCTGACCCCAGGAATGTGTCAATAAAGTTTCCCCTTCCTGGGACAATGAATTCACGGTGTTCTTATTTCAATTTCCAGGAGTGTAGTTTTCTTAAATGTTTCCCTGCATGGCTGTTCTTAGGTCCGCCACATGTAACACCCCTATGCCTCCCTGCGCCCAAACAACTCATACGGGGTTTCCCTATGATATAGGTTCTCGTCTCACTCGCACATTACGGCGATTATGCCTGATCAGCCTGGCCTCATTCAGCACAATAGACGCCTGTGAATTTCCACATCTCGTGGCGAATCTGCGCTCCTTGTGGCACACGGTCCTTTAAGACAGGATTCGTTTCACAATTCCTGGAAGGCTGTCTCTTTCGGCCATATACTTAAATGAGAGCGAAGTGCTCGTTAACTGACAATATGCTCATGCGCATTAACAACAAAAATAAAAAAATGGGGGCTCATTCAAACGTACTCACGGACTATAAGAGCCAAAACAACACAGTGACGATCAATAAAGTCTCATCTCGCAAACATAGGGCCTTATCTACACGAACTCACTAATAAGAGCAAAAACAACATTGTAGCGACTGTAGCGTCTCCTCTCACAGGGTGTAAAAGATGCAGTGTAGGTGACACACCATATTTTATAAATAAGGAAAGATTAGGTATTTTAATATCGTCTGGCATCCACCTGCATTCGGAAAAGTCAGAATTGAAAAAAAACTTTGTATTGGCCTATTTGGCATTGTTTTTAGTGGGCAGCTTACTTTTATTACTAAATGCCCGTAGTGGTCACCTGTCACAGTTGCAATTTATCTATCTGCCAGTTTCATGGGACAGCTGATATCTGTTTTTCAGTATGCCATATAATTACTGATTGCACTTACAATTTTAAAATGCTGTTATCATCTACTAATTAACAGATATATTCTTGCGCTAGATGTTAAACACAATAAGTTGTATATTTGAAGTTAAAAACCGCGTACATATCTTGAATCAGTGTAAATCACAGTGCACAAATTTCATAGACTATAATCCAATATTTGAGAATGAGTGCAGTTAGGGACTTCAAACAAAATTTACACAGAACTTCGAAGTTTTTCGAAATTTTTCTTGGTGACACAGTCACGAAACAATGAAAGGAAACATTTCATCACAGATAACATTTTTGCTGTTCATGTGGTAAAACTTCAGGAACAGGTTTTACGTTTTAATGTATTAATTCTTCAACGCTAACTATTTTCGCAACAATCTCCACATTTACCACTGAATGTATTTGCAAAATTTTATTATTGTACGAAAAATAGTTCGGGAGTTATGACGTCATAAACATTTCAGATGTGTCAAAAATTAGCTTTGGCTTAAAACGGAGCGCAAACTACCCACACGATAGTCATCCAGTCTTTGATCATGAGAGTAGTTAACGACTTCCGACAGACTTTAAACACATAATGGGGTTATCACTTGTTCGGTTTGACATTTAGGTTTTCCTTAGTCTATGGGTGATTAATCTGAAACTAATGAAACACACATAACTGGGCTTTTGCGTCTTCAGCGATAAAGGTGTTCGTGCTTAACGTCAAATATTTAAACATTAGTCATTTGAAGCCGTTGCGAAACCGATTCATTAAGGAATCAGGAGTAGGGTTGGGTTACTGCTAAATATTAATAATTGCACCAAACGGCAGTCGAATTTTTGCATTTTTCTAAATTTTTGTACGTGCAATTCTGAACTCAAATATCAGTTTCCAGGCAAAAATTCTCGAGAAAATGACTAATAAAATACATAGAACTGAGAAATAATAAGTAGCGCTTGAAACCGGTAATCGCTAAATGGTTCGTGTCTCCTTTCGGTCACTATTTTTTCGTTGTTTTTCTTTCAGTTCGAATACTTACGTAATTTAATTATAAAATTCATCAAATGTATGCTGGTTAATACATATCTAATCGTCATTTTTATGAATAATTGAAGTGTTCTTATTTTAATTAGATACTGCATCAAAAACTTCAGTTTCAGTTGTAAATATCAGTTCTTAATTATCAATTTTTTATACTAGCTTAGCGCTCGCTGCTTCGATTCCATTGACTGTATGTTCTGGACAGTTTTTTTCCTTCAATCGAAATTTTATGTTGTTCACAAATCGCAAAGTCTTATAAACTTGCACCCTAATTAAAGATTTTACCGAATTTACTTGTGACCAAAAAGCGAGTCTGGCACTGAGGAATTCTTGTGCTTAAAGTTCCATAGAAACTTTTATCCCATAACATAAACTGATTTAGAAGTCAAATAGAAATTGTCATAGATTTTGCTTTAAAAATGTTTTACTATAAATAAATATTTTCGTAAATACTTCAATTCCCTTCGTCACTAACTTATTATTATTATTCACGTATGGGTCCAGTAGGACCACGAGAGGTACAATCCATCAATGTCAAGTTTGATGGTTTGGCTTTCTTTGTGGCTAAATTTGTTTCATCCTTTCAGAATAAACTCTTTCTTTTATCAGACCACGGTGTTCCAGTCCGTTTTCTGATTTCCCTCTGACAAACTTTGCAATGATCTCCTTAGTGGCTGATATTCCCAAAACACTGAAACACGTATTTTTTCCCCCTAACCAAGAAGCCTAATAGAACTTTTCTTAGATTTAGCTTAAATAATTCTTTCATAATGAAATATTTCAATAAGGATTTCCATCCCCTATTTCACCACACTATAGGTTGTATTTCAAAAAATGGTTCAAATGGCTCTGAGCACTATGGGACTCAACTGCTGTGGTCATAAGTCCCCTAGAACTTAGAACTACTTAAACCTAACTAACCTAAGGACAGCACACAACACCCAGCCATCACGAGGCAGAGAAAATCCCTGACTCCGCCGGGAATCGAACCCGGGAACCCGGGCGTGGGAAGCGAGAACGCTACCGCACGACCACGAGATGCGGGCGGCTGTATTTCCAAGAACACCGAAACATGTATTCTTTCATTTCCCACGGAGAAGTCAAACAGCAGTTCTCATTGATGTAGCTTTAAAAATGCTTTTTTAAGACTTAAATGCTGAAGCATGTGCTTTAGTTTCTGACAGAGAATTCAAATACCTATTTTTGTACTTATAGCTTAAACATTGCCTTAATAGCTACATAATTTCAAAAAACCTTTCATCCCGTACTTCACCTCCTCAGGGGTGGAATTTCGAATAGTACCTTACTAAAGATACCTACAGTATTAGATCAACGCCCACTGTAAATTTCAAGTTTCTATCCTCAGTAGTTTGGGCTGGGCGATGATGAGTCAGTGAGTAAGTCAGTCAGTTTGGACATTGACTTTTATATGTAGAGACTGTTAATAAATTGTTCCAATTAAAACAAATCAATCTTTTTCACATTTACGTAGTTTCCACTTCACCTTTGTTTAAAAATCTGTGTTAGACAGTAATCGAGCCCAGGACTTCTACTTTGCAGGGGAGCATTCTACCACTCAGCGACGTGGTCTGTCGATATATTCAGCTTACCGGAGTGAATTACAGCCGCTATAAATATTTCGAAATTAATTTTTTCGAGAATTTTTCAGTGTTAAATCAGACTGCTTTGGGAAAGTCATATCTGAGATCTAAACTTCACGTTCCATAAATACAAAGAATTACAAAAACACGGTTGCTGTGTGGTATCCTTGTGAGTGAACATTCGCCTTTAAACCCCCGCCCACTCTCGTGACAAATTCCGAGTTGCAACAGGTGGGCATTCAAGTTAAGACTCTTCAAATCAAGTTTAAAGGAATTTCCTCTGTTTGAAATGAGTTCGGTTTCGCGAAAATCCGACTTCATCCATATCTTTTAGCATCCAAACATCGCTTTAAGAATTTACCATTTACTTATCATATAGATATAAGTGGGAAAAGCAGGTTCTGAAAATTGAAGTTAATCAAAACCACGCTTTGGAACCAGGCGTCTCAACCTTGTTTCGAGAAATGTTACGTGTTTCGCTTCACCCAGTACTGAAAGTGATATTTTAAGAGAAATAATTCAGTTGCGTTTCATTTTTAGGAAATTCCTGAACGTGAATGAAATATGGGAAAAAAATTGCTTCGTTGATACATTCGTTTGTCATCTTTCATTTGTCTAACAGACAAGTTGACTTGTAGTTGAAATGTCCTATTTTGAAAACAGAAATATTTATATTTGAGTGGACATTATCTTGACTACTTGTAGTTTCTTATGGTTCCGTACCTTTATCGTTAAAAATAGAACTTTTATAGTAGCACTTTGTTGTCCATGTTTCAGTCAGTCTTTTAAGAACCCTTTTTCTCAGGAACAGGTACATATATGAAGTTGGAATTTATGTCATACACCAAGTTCTACAGTACACTGGCGATGTAAAAACTATAAGCTCGTAAGTCAATACCAGCAAAAGATACGGCCATTTATGTCACATATTTTGATATTTTGCCACTGTCGATATCGATAAAAGGCAAAATTCATCGAGATTCTTGATTCTTGGGACGGATGAACTATCTATACACAAAGTGAAGTTTTTATGGGAGCCACAGTGGGCGAATCCTATTCGCACTGGTTCCTATTTTTGCTAAATAATTAGTTGTTGACAGCCACTTTAAGCAATTTGATTAATACCATAATGATTCAAGTTGCTAAATCTTCTGGCCTGAATGCACGTGGTTCACGAAAATATTTTGTTCCTGAGGTTCTGTCCAAATATGCGTTGGATATGTTCTGGGGTGCTCCTGGTTCCGCTAAATTTTGTCAACTGAAGGGTTACATATCGCAGAAAGAATTAAATACTATGAAAAAGGGACCCCGCAGAAGTTTACACGTGATCGGCAGAGATAATATTTGTCAGAGATAAAATTTAACCACAGACCATAGATAACTTAACTATCAGTCGTCTTCTTTGCGCTGGGGTGTCTAGACCCAAACAATACCAATTCTGTACAAAACTAGAGCATCGTCAAGCACATAACGACGAATACGTAAAGGCAGTAAATACTGGAAATGCTTTATAATGCGTTTCAAAGGACTATAGAGATGCTTTAAAATGATTATAACTATTCAATTATTTTTCTTAAATACTACAGTCGTAATGATGTTTGCAGTATCGGCACATTAACAGGGCGTAAATATCGAGGACAGATATAGGCGATGATAGTGCCATCACATATCTACAGCTACACTTGTACTCCATAAGCCACCGCTTCGTGAGTGGCAGAACATTCATGGCCTACCAGCAAAGTTTTCTGTCTTTCGCGTCTGGATAAACCTTTCTACCATCCGACCCCCTCAACACTAAATTCATGCGAACTTTTCACATGAAATTGTTATAGACAGAAACTCCTACTTACTTATTATCGAATTATCAAGCCCCGGCTCAACAGGCAAGAACGTTAGAGCAGAGAGGGCTGTGAGGCGACGTCAGCCAATAGTACGCTGACCGACTCCTCTCTATGACGACAACGAGACAATAGCGGCATCTACACGAAGAAGACATAAGCGCCGCGCCGCCTGACCACGCCCAGTTGAAGACCAGCCGTTCGAAGAACGCTACAGCAGCGACTTAGGAAGTGTATTTCTTGTCTTGTGTTACGAACTGTATATACCGAAGAGACTTTTTATTTGCCTGTCACCCATTGCTTGTGTCACCATTGTAAGTCGTCGAAGTTAAGTAATGTCATTTACCTTGCTGTAATGAAAATCCATTAATACGATTGGCTTGAATTGTTGTCTAGCGACCTGAGAAAGCAGATTTCCTAGGCACCCAGTATCAGACGAGTAGTCAGAACCTAACAGTCAGTAAGAGATAATACAGAAAAATTACGGACGTATCGTTTCCGATGTAGACTCAAAGACATGTAATGCACACATTACACTGCTTCAAAAGTGCTTGAATACCGCATGAAAAGAACTCTTTTTGGTGTGAATGCAGCTACTCACACACCGCTATTTTCACCTCATCTCGTTTGCTGAAATGCTTGCCCGCCAGCGCTTCTTTGAGCCATACGGCGGAAAATCGTTTAGAGCGATATCTCGTGAGTAATCTGGAGGTTCTTGACACTGAAATTTCATATCCTGAATTATTGTTAAGGTCGAATGGACGGTGTGGGGAGGAGCACACCTGCAGCATTGTTTTAATCGAAGTATACCTTGAAGTACAGAGGTCGATGCCTTCGCTTGTGACGGCGCCTCTCCATTAACATCGATAGTACTATATTCTGATTTTTACAATTAAACACAGTTCAGAGATCCTCGGGGTTTATCTTCGATTGCAGGGTGAAGATGACTCCGTAACAGATTAGGTATGAATTTCTTGTTCATTGTTAATCTCCGTTACACGAGATGCTCCAGAGTTTTCTGATCCCAAAAGAAAGTGACCCTGTCTTTGCACTGCCGATGATTGAGTGCGGAATTTGTTTGATTTTGTCGAAGAACTATGGCGCCATTCCTTACTCGATCTTTTCATTTCACGTTGGTGGGAGGTTTCATCTCCGTTAACAATTCAAACTAATCGCAAACTGATCTCATATCTGTTCAGATAAACAGTTTACACGTTTTTTCGTCACTAGACGAAATAACAGCATTCTGAAAGCTCACGTCTCTGTATATGGAACTAAGAACTACTCTTAGCCTGTGATGTGCAGTCAAAGAGATGAACATCTGAAGTTTGTGTTAATTAATCACTGTTTGTAGCCACCATGAATCCTCCAGAGGAAGTCACTGCTGCTGCAGTGGTAATCAAAGCTTGGCACCACCAAAGAGCTGACGAGATAAGATGGCGTTTCCTCACAGGCCGCCACCGAGTTAAATGACCAGCGGAAGTGGTAATTAATGTAGTACTGCAAGAATTACCGTCGAGCACCCGACATAGCTTTAGCAACATGCTTCTCTGCCCTGGCCTGACAGCTGTTCTGTCCGCGGAGAGTTTTAGACTGTGTGCATGTACACTTGCAGCAAAGCTAATTACCGATGCGAATAGAGTATAGTGGTACGTTTGTATCAGTGCAGTCTGTAGACTGTAATTAGTTGTTTATTCATGCTAGCTGCTGCAGTATTCTCATTGTTTTATCAATTGTCAATCGTATGTGATCGTTGAACCAGTGCCTTTCGTCTGCAAGCACCCCAAACATTTTGTTAATTTTGTACATTTAATGTTTATATATCACAGTTTAATCCAAAGATCGCTTTGCAGGCATCCTTTCAGATAGAATGTATGTTGTTTTGTTGATCGCGATTGTGAATTTGTTTGTGTTGTGCCAGCGTGTAACTGTTGTTTAGAGTTCCACTTGCTTTGTCTTCCAGACGAATTATATTGGCTGCTGAGATGATAACTAAAACGTCATCTGCATATGCCATTACTTCTATCGTTTTTCTCGTCTTTATCCACAATTTGAAGGACCGCTTCCGTGGAGATCATCATCATCATCATCATCATCATCATCATCATTTAAGACTGATTATGCCTTTCAGCGTTCAGTCTGGAGCATAGCCCCCCTTATACAGTTCCGTGGAGATGTCCGAGAAAATTGGTCCACAGATCAAAACTTGCGGACACCTCTCGGCTATTTGTGCAATAACGTTGCTATTCCCCGAGCGCAATTCTGCTACCGTGTCCCGACAGAATGAGGCTCGTACAGTTATTAATTTATTATAATAAAAAAGCCGGACAAATGACAGTAAGACACGCGCTCCTAGTGTTACTTACAAACTTAATTACGTATACAGATAATATGACGTGTGTCTCAGTGGTCCGGGCCAAATCTTTTTATCGAGAAGCCACTTCCGTGACTTGCGTGTCCCTAACCTACGCTAGGTATCCTACCGGAGAAAGGGGACGTACAGTTTTACTTCGAGTCCGAACTACATCTTGTATCTGGCGACCAGTCACGTAATTGATAGGCGAAGGCTGGCTTAAAGCGAAGACTGAAAAACCCGTGATTCTTCGGGAAATCGATCCCGCGACCTCTTGGTTTCCCGGCACACACTTTGCCGCTTTTATCTGTGGGTGTATTTGCTTAGAATGTTCATATGACAAGTGCCATCCGCCTATTAGTTTGATGGAAACTGGGAATACGTAACATTGAGTGAAAGAGCCATTGTGAAGCGGCCAGGATTAAATTTTTATTTCTTTACTAATGAGAGTCGTTTCACAAACTTATTGCCACCAGCCTCGACGTCTGAATAGACAGTTCATCTGTAAGTTTAGATGAGTGAGTTTTCGAGTTTGAGATTATCTAATGCATATGGCTGTACTTTTTGACAGATTAGAGAATAAACAAAACATATTGATTTGCTCACGTAAGGAGCGTTAAGGTAGTAATAAAAAAAGAAAAAAATGGAAGTCACTGATAAACTGATAAAGAATGGAGGATTTTCACTCACATTCACATTCCTCCTTTTTCTATTAAACACCAGCTGGCTTAGAATGTGGTTCCCCAATGCATGGTTAAAGGCCACTGTCTCGTCTATATTTTAGAATGAGGAAAGAAATAAGGCCACGAACCAAATGGGTACAAGTACTTAAATTCAGTACATAAAAGTATACTAAACTCACCCTTTCAACTGTACACTGGTGTCTTAAATAATCGAGTAAAGCCAATAGTAGAGTCACTCTTAAAAGAAGAACAGTCTGGTTTTCGAAAAGGGAGAGCTTATACTGACAATGTATTTTTATGAAACAGCTAATAGATAAAAGAAGCAAATATTATTTGCGATCCTATATGGCATATGTGGATCTAGAGAAGGCCTTCGATAAGGTACTCAGGAACGAATTATAGAGTATAATGCCTAAATGCGACTACCTTCAACACATAATAAGGCGTATAAAAAGTTTGTATACAGTCAGTCAAGCTAATTTTTTACCAATCAGGATATCTTTGTACGATTTATGACTTTTTTTCAAATGGTTCCTGCTCCACCTACATGAATTATTTTGTACTAAAAGTAACAGTTTTATTACCTCTTTATTATCAGTTAGTATTTGAGTTTTCTTTTCAACTTCCTACAAGTTCTAAGGTTATGATTACTCTTTAAATGAGTTGTCCGTGAAAAGAGCTTCTGGTGACGGTGCTGAACAATGTCAGGTCGATAGAAATAAGTTTGTAGTTCAAAGTAAATCTGCAGTACTGAATTAAAAATGTTGGTTTTTTAACTCTTATTAACACCTGATTTCCTTCTGTCGCGATCTAAATTTACCCAGAGCGTTAAGCATAGGAAAAATTCTTTGTTTTTAAAGACTGGCCTAAAATTATTCTGAACAACTGTATAACATTGTACTACGATTAAAACTGAAGTTTTAGTCTAATTGGGTATACTTGGTACATACGAGAGTTGGAACTTAAATAGCGGCAAGTATTTATTCACAACCGATCAACTGATACAAAAGAGTTACTTGTTTGCACTAGTTACTGTCTTTCATAGCACTCACCAGCGTTGTGTAGAACAAGTTGCCAGCGATGTGGAAGTCGTAGTATACCGTTAGCAGAGCCTGTTCTGTTGATGGTGCGAATGGAGCGGCCCGGTCTACTGCCTGTCGATTTTCTGCAACAGTTCTGAAGCGAATGCCACGAAGTGGTTCCTTCATCTTCGGAATCAAATCCAAGTCACAAAGACTTAAGCCGCGTTACTGTTCGTTATTGGAGCATCACCTGCCACCAGCTTTGCGAAAGAAGCGGCGGCACTTTCTGCGCAACCCACCCATCATTTTGGGCAATCTATGCTCTGTTCCGTCGATGGGACTAAGAAGTACTATATCATCCACCACACTTCCCGGACTCTTGTATCGGTTGTGAATAAATAGTAGCCACTATTTAAATTCCAACGTTCGTATTTTCACTTTTCAAAATACTCAGTAACTATGGATATAAAATATTATTATGTCTATTGCGATGTGTAATTTATTTTGTGTCTAGTATTTTCAAAAAATTTAAAAAATTGTTACAAAGTTACCCAAATTAACTGTAGTGTCACCTCCTTCAGACCCAACTTATCCAGTAACAGAGGAGGAAATATAGTTATTAATCAGGGAGTAAGATAAGCGTGTTTACTATTAAGCACGCTGTTTCACATTTATATGGACGATATCCAACACAGATGGATGGATCAGGCGCCACCTATAATTATGTTGGGAAGGACCACTTTAAATGTGCTAGCATGTGCTGATGACTTATTGATTATGCAAAACACTGAAGATAATCTTCAAAGACTGTCCATTTACTAAGTAACATTTGTAAAAGATACACTCCTGGAAATGGAAAAAAGAACACATTGACACCGGTGTGTCAGACCCACCATACTTGCTCCGGACACTGCGAGAGGACTGTACAAGCAATGATCACACGCACGGCACAGCGGACACACCAGGAACCGCGGTGTTGGCCGTCGAATGGCGCTAGCTGCGCAGCATTTGTGCACCGCCGCCGTCAGTGTCAGCCAGTTTGCCGTGGCATACGGAGCTCCATCGCAGTCTTTAACACTGGTAGCATGCCGCGACAGCGTGGACGTGAACCGTATGTGCAGTTGACGGACTTTGAGCGAGGGCGTATAGTGGGCATGCGGGAGGCCGGGTGGACGTACCGCCGAATTGCTCAACACGTGGGGCGTGAGGTCTCCACAGTACATCGATGTTGTCGCCAGTGGTCGGCGGAAGGTGCACGTGCCCGTCGACCTGGGACCGGACCGCAGCGACGCACGGATGCACGCCAAGACCGTAGGATCCTACGCAGTGCCGTAGGGGACCGCACCGCCACTTCCCAGCAAATTAGGGACACTGTTGCTCCTGGGGTATCGGCGAGGACCATTCGCAACCGTCTCCATGAAGCTGGGCTACGGTCCCACACACCGTTAGGCCGTCTTCCGCTCACGCCCCAACATCGTGCAGCCCGCCTCCAGTGGTGTCGCGAGAGGCGTGAATGGAGGGACGAATGGAGAAGTGTCGTCTTCAGCGATGAGAGTCGCTTCTGCCTTGGTGCCAATGATGGTCGTATGCGTGTTTAGCGCCGTGCAGGTGAGCGCCACAATCAGGACTGCATACGACCGAGGCACACAGGGCCAACACCCGGCATCATGGTGTGGGGAGCGATCTTCTTCACAGGCCGTACACCACTGGTGATCGTCGAGGGGACACTGAATAGTGCACGGTACATCCAAACCGTCATCGAACCCATCGTTCTACCATTCCTAGACCGGCAAGGGAACTTGCTGTTCCAACAGGACAATGCACGTCCGCATGTATCCCGTGCCACCCAACGTGCTATAGAAGGTGTAAGTCAACTACCCTGGCCAGCAAGATCTCCGGATTTGTCCCCAATTGAGCATGTTTGGGACTGGATGAAGCGTCGTCTCACGCGGTCTGCACGTCCAGCACGAACGCTGGTCCAACTGAGGCGCCAGGTGGAAATGGCATGGCAAGCCGTTCCACAGGACTACATCCAGCATCTCTACGATCGTCTCCATGGGAGAATAGCAGCCTGCATTGCTGCGAAAGGTGGATATACACTGTACTAGTGCCGACATTGTACATGCTCTGTTGCCTGTGTCTATGTGCCTGTGGTTCTGTCAGTGTGATCATGTGATGTATCTGACCCCAGGAATGTGTCAATAAAGTTTCCCCTTCCTGGGACAATGAATTCACGGTGTTCTTATTTCAATTTCCAGGAGTGTATAATTTTAAAATCTCTGCCTCAAAATCAGTAACTAAAGTTTTCCAGGGCAAACAACCAATGAGAGCAAAGTTTATTTTGGCTGACAAAATTTTAGAACAGGTTCAACATTTAGGCTGCGATATCTCATATGGTTACAATAGACAAAATTAATAAATTCAGAAGATGTTAGGTAATATGTGGAACTATTCGAAAAAAGCTGAAAACAGGACGGACAGAAACCGCTGAAGCTATACTAAATTATTTCAGAGCCTGTTATTCTGCATGGCTGTGAAAAGTGGACGTAAAGACAAAGACCACAGTCATATACAAACCACAGAAATAAAATTCCTTAGGTCACTACTGGGACACACACGCCTTGATAAAATAAAGAAAAAGGATATATGGAATCAGTTATAAATATCTGCAATACTGGATAAAATGGGCGAATATACTGTAGAAGCAAATGGGGATAGCATTTAGAAGGATTCGAAAGTGGCACCGTAATACTAGTCTATTGGCTGAAAAGACCTAGGATACCCGAGGCAAAGATGTATTGTGGCTGGAACCGACCAAAGGGCCTAATCCTTGAAAGTATGATGATTATGATGATGATGTGTTGATAGAACTGACTTGGAAATCCAAGTTATTCATACCTTTGAAAGGTATGTGCTAAGGCCTGCTGGCCGAGCGATTCTAGGCACTTCAGTCAGGAACTGAGCGACTGATACGGTCGCAGGTTCGAATCCTGCCTCGGGCATGGATGTGTGTGATGTCCTTAGGTTAGTTAGGTTTAAGTAGTTCTAAGTTCTAGGGGACTGATGACCTCTGATGTTAAACCCCATAGCGCTCAAAAAAATAGCTCTGAGCACTATGGGACTCAACTGCTGAGGTTATTAGTCCCCTAGAACTTAGAACTAGTTAAACCTAACTAACCTAAGGACATCACAAACATCCATGCCCGAGGCAGGATTCGAACCTGCGACCGTAGCGGTCTTGCGGTTCCAGACTGCAGCGCCTTTAACCGCACGGCCACTTCGGCCGGCATAGCGCTCAGATCCAGAAAATAAAGTCGGTAGTTGCTAACTTCAAGGTGGAATGAGTATAATATCTTTGAGTAGGAGGATTTTTGATGGTTAAGAGAGCCGGTCGTGCGCAGTAAAAAACTCGTGAGTCGCAGCTAGGTGCCCAGAGGAAGCAGACGCGTGGTAGCAGCTTTAAGGTAGGATTTTCGGTACACTGAGCAAACTTTAGCAACTTAATGGGAGAAGCTATATAATGATTTCAAAATGGGTTTTGTTAGATAATGTTAAGGGTTAGGGTTTGTATGTCCAAGGTTTGACGCCGTAAGCGTATTGTAAAAATTTTTGTAAGAGTGATTCGTGCTACAAAAATGTTGGGAATGGTAGTTTTTGTGTATGACTTAAAATTTAACAATATATACATATTGAGACCAATATTGTGTTTAAATGTAACAGCCTGAATCATGATCCACATCCTCTGCTTGTATTGAATATGATGATGAATAGTATATTAAAGTTACCCACCAATGAAAGAACGTAAAGAAAATGAGGCCTTTATGAAATATGTATGTGCAGTTCATGGTTTGAAATCGATTTTGGTATAACTAAAGTTATCAGAGCAAAGTTATTTCAAATAACTTATTTTATGCTATTGCACAACTGGCATTATTCAAGGCAAGATATAATTTCATTAATTAACCATCAGGGCCAAAAGTTAATTTTTCAGTACCATCTTAATGCCATCCTTGTAACTTTGCCAATTTCTGTTGCAGTAAATTCTGTCCTGTTTCCGAGGCATACCTTGAGTGCTGAGCTTTTAAAAAATGGAGGACCACAATTGTAAATAGAACTACATTCCTTAATTGAAACAATTTGGGAGACAGAAAACATACCGGCCGATTGGAAAACTGCAATTATATGCCCCATCTTTAAGAAGAATGATCCCCTTGTCTGTGATAACTACAGAGGAATTGCCCTACTCGATGTCACGTATAAAATTTTGTCGATGTGTTTACTACACAGACTGATTTCCATAACCGAAGAACTGATTGGGGACTACCAATGTGGTTTCCGCACTAACAGATCCACTTTGGATCACTTATTCACATTGAGACAAATAACTGAGAAGGCATGGGAATTTAATGTAGATATCCATATTCTATTTATAGACTTCAAGAAGGCCTATGATAGCACACACCGACAGACACTCTTAAACACCATGAAAGAATTTGAAATACCATTAAACTTAATCAAATTAGTTAAAATGTTTTTGGAAGAAACCATATGCAAAGTTAAGACACCTGCAGGAGAGACTGAAAATTTTAAGGTGTACACTGGACTGAGACAAGGGGATGCCATCTCACCTATTCTATTTAATATTATCTTAGAGAAGATTGATAGAGAATTCACCAAAACTAATCCACAAGGGATCCAACTGCAGGGACAGAACATTACTAGACTTGCTTATGCAGATGATGTAGCCTTAATAAGCACTTCAAAAGCTGAATTAATCAGGATGATGCAAAACTATTACAAAATAGCTGAGAAAGCTGGACTTCATGTGAATGAAGAAAAGACAGAATATCTAGTCATAAGTAAAAAACTCCAAAAGAATACACCACTGACCGTAAATGGTCTCACTTTCAAGGCAGTTGACCACTTCAAGTACTTAGGGAGTCTTTTTAGCAGAGACAATAGAGCAGAAATAGAAATAGACGCCCATCTAGCAGCAGCTAATAGAACTTTTTACAGCTGTATCAAAATTTTAAGGACGAGATCACTTAGTACTGAATTCAAAATCCGTTTTTATCAGTCAAGTATTGTACCAGTAGCATTATATGGATGTGAAGCTATTACATTCAGGAAAAAAGATGAAGAAAAACTGTTGATATTTGAAAGAAAAATACTAAGAAAAATATTTGGACCAATCTTCGATGAAAATGTCATGGAGTGGAGGATAAGGAAAAATGAAGAACTGCGGGAGCTGTACAAACATAGTACCATTGTGGAAATGTTAAAGAAGAGAAGACTGAACTGGGCTGGTCATGTAGCAAGGATGCCGGAGAACAGACTACCCAAAATAGCATCCACTAAGAAATTAGAAGGAAAGAGAAGAAGAGGAAGACCTCGAATTAGGTGGATGGAGAATATCCGGGAAGATGCAGCTAGGATGGGCATCAACTATGATTGGACAACAATTTCCCTGGATAGAAATAATTGGAAGAGGATCGTAGAGCAGGTGTATGGTCGATAAGGCCTTAGCCACGTGTAAAGTAAAGTAAAGTAATCTTAATGCCATTGCACAAACGGCATTATTCTCTTAAACTTGATTGCTGAGTCAAATACGTGTTTCATTACTGGCAAAATGAAGGAGTGCAAGAAACAAGTTCGCAGACGCAGTCAGATGCAGGTTGGTTGAATAATTAATTTGGAACAATTTTATCTTTGACACTTTCACTAATTAAAAAGGAAAAAATTTTGGTTAGATACTTTCACTTTTAAAGATAACTTTATCCTTGATACTTTCACCTTTAAGAGAGTGCAGCCTTCAGTATTTGACATGAATTTCAACTTGGTACCTCTATCAGTTCTTGAGAAAAAGGGTTCTTAACTAACGTACAGATGGATAGACATGTAACAAGTGGCAAACAAATAGGTCATATAATAACAAATTAATAATTTTACGATTTTTTGCTTTACTTGCATTGTCAGTCCTTTTACTTCTTGCCAAATTTTATGACTGTGTGTAAATGAGAAGTACTCTATCGGTTTTGATGAGTGAATTCCAGTGCATCAAAATATGTGACATAAATGGTCACATCTGTTGATTACATTGGCTTAGAATGATGAATTTTTTTCACCACCAAGCGATTGTAGATCTTAGTGCCCTACGTAATGTTCAATCTGATATCTCCACCCATTCCTGAGAAAAGGGTGTTTTAACAGATGATTTGACAGACTGACAGATAACAAATGGATAAAAAAATGAAAAAAAAAGTCTGATACATTTCTAAATTACCAATTTCATGATTGTAGGTCAATGGCAAGTACCCTATAGCTTTTGATGCGTGAGTCTGTGAGTATCGAGATCTGTGACATAAATAGCGTATTGTTTGATTGCCCTGACTTGAAGCTGAAATTTTTCACCTTGCTAAGGGACCATAAACATTAATATGTGTTGTAAATTTCAACTTGATAACTCTAGCCTTTCCTGAGAAAAGGGCATCTTATCGGACGGACAGATAGACAGACTGACAGACGAAAAAGGAAGAGATCCTGTAAAAGTTCGTTTCTACCGATTGAGGCACAGAACCCTAAAAATAACCAGTCATCAGGTTGACGAGTTCTAGAGAAGTAAACTGATGGTTATGCAATAGATAGGCGTTAAGACAGATGTGATGGTTTTCATTACTCGTTAATATTAGTGTTCATTAGCATGTTAATCAACAAGATCCAGCTTATACACCACCTGCCGGCCGCGGTGGTCTCGCGGTTCTAGGCACGCAGTCCGGAACCGCGCGACTGCTACGGTCGCAGGTTCGAATCCTGCCTCGGGCATGGATGTGTGTGATGTCCTTAGGTTAGTTAGGTTTAAGTAGTTCTAAGTTCTAGAGGACTGATGACCACAATTGTTGAGTCCCATAGTGCACAGAGCCATTTGAACCATATACACCACCTTGGTTTCATTATGATCACAGTCATTTATTTTCACTTTATAAGCTGATTTCGGCGATATGTTATTTTCTGATACTTATTCTGAAATCAAAGTATAACGCATATGTCATACAATTTCATATGCTTATAAATTTGTGGGTCAGTTGGTGATAGATATATGAAAATACCATCTAAGATCCATTGTGTGTTACCATACTGCTGTAGTTTAGTCACTCTAAGTCGGTATATTTCAGTTTTCATTGTAGGCGTAACAGACTCGAACGAGAATAACATTGTGCACTGGTCACTCATTTGAAAAAAAAAAAAAACTGCTGCCGTAATGATGACCTATGATTAATTTGACACTGTCTAATCTAGAATAAATATCAGTTCATAGGTCTATCGACAACGACCACACCATCAGCAGATAATACAACCTATGTGTATGTGCCGGAGACATGGTGCCTAGTATCTTTTGTCAGGGAGTTGAACATTACTATCACATTGTTTTAAATTAAGAGACAGTATGGCTTCTCGGGGATATGAATTTGCGAAAACTAGACCACTTGGAATATTGATAGGCTTACGTTTCATACGGATGTAGTCTGAAATAAAATGATGTGCATCTCTTCTTTAACGAAGCCAGAGCAGAATAGATAAAGGACGCCATGGGGAACTACAACTGCATTATAGTGTAAACTGCGGTGGTACCCGATTTCTAATATCTGTGTGGACGAACGAAATCTTTCTCGATAAATTAAAATATCTAGTGCGAGGAACTATCGTGGAAAGCACTCATCTTGAAATCATACAAAATTCAGATCTGAGCAGATGACTAGATGACAACTACTATCAAGGCAGTTTTTAGGTAAGGTAGTCCCGTACCTAGCAGGCTGTTGTTGATGATGATGACACTGATGTTGTCACTGTTGTGGTCTTCAGTCAGAAGACTGTTTTGATGCAGCTCTTCACGATATAGTCCATCCTCTGAAAGCCTCTTCACCTCTGTACAACTATTGCAACACAATCCCACTTGAGCTTGCTTGATGTAGTCAAACTCTTCTCGCAGTATCACCTATACCATCTTATCTACATCTTCTCGCGGTATCACCTCTACCATGTTATCTATATCTGCATGAGGACACTGCAAGCCAGCTGACGGTGTGAGATGGAGGATACTTTTGAAATTACAAACTGATGCTCCCAGCGAATGGCACTTGAGAAGAATGTTGTACTGGCTCTAATATCTCGAATATCCTCATTGTGGCCATTTTACGAGACATACGCGAGTGGAAGTCATTTGTCCCTGGCCCACAAACATGGGTCTATATTTGTCAGTATTTTTATTGATAATCTTATTCTCATGCATTTCGAGGTTTAATTTTCGTCTGTTAATAAACTACTGTTCACGTATACTTTCCTTTGTTGACCGAGTAACCTTACACTTCGTAACCAGCTCTCTACCGCTTCAGCTGCTACCGGGATGCAATGTGGCATCACAACTTCTGCCTCACCCTGCTCCACTTTCTCCAAATCATCTACAACAAGAACGAATATCCGGAATGAGATTTTCGCTCTGCAGTGGAATGTGCACTGATATGAAACTACCTGGCAGATTAAGACTGTATGCCGGACCGGGACTCGAACTCGGGACCTTTGCCTTTCGTGGGCAAGTGCTCTACCGACTGAATAACCCAAGCACGACTCACGACCCGTCCTCACAGTTTCACTTCTGCCCGTACCTCGTCTCCTACCTTCCAAACTTAAGCTGTGAGAACGGAGTGTGAGCCGAGCTTGGGTAGCTGAGTTGGTAGGCCACTTGCCCGCGACAGGCAAAGGTCCTGATTTCCAGTTTCGGTCTGGTACACAGTTTTAATCTGCAAGGAAGTTTCAAGTAATAATAGTCTCAGACAAAAAATATTACGTATACACACAGCGCTACGATGAACTTTTAGAAAGATATTTTTAAGAAATATATGTATCTCCAATGTATTACAAACAGCATACACATAGCACTCTGAAGAAGAAAAATATATGTACTTACGATGCTATTGTTGCTACTGCTGCTGTTGCTGCCACTGCTGCATCTCATCTTCCAGCTAGTTCACGATTTAGCTCAAAGAACAAGAAGACATATATTCAATACTACGAAATTATTGGTGGATTAATATTAGATATAGGAAAAGTTTACAGTTATCGAATGGAATATGTACTTACCAGATAATTCGCCTTGCATGTTGCGTATGCCGGCTGGAGTGGCCGAGTGGTTCTAGGCGCTTCAGTCTGGAACCACGCGACCGATACGGTCCCAGGTTCGAATCCTACCTCGGGCAGGTTAGTTAGGTTTAAGTAATTCTAAGTTCTAGGGGACTGATGACCTGAGATGTTAAGTCCCATAGTGCTCAGAGCCATTTGAACAATTTTTTTTGTTGCGTTTGCCAGTGGCGTTGCTATTTTTTGCTGCTGATGACCACTTCATGGTAGATGTGCTATCGAAAATTCGACACACTAACTAGTACAACTGAACGTAGTCACAGACTAGAGCAGAATGAGGACGACTGGAGGTGGAGGAAGGCTTTATATACTTTCACTGATTCGGCATTAGCCAATAGGAATGCAGTATTCTGAGGAGGGATGAAAACCTCCATCTCTGTGTTTGGACACGTTCGTTCATGCGTGTGTTTCCACAAACCGGAAGCAACCACCTGAGGGAGAGAGAGAGAGAGAGAGAGAGAGAGAGAGAGAGAGAGAAGAAGCAAGTTGGGAATTTCGCAGATATCGAATATCAAATGATGCCGCCATTCTCTTTTTCGTTGGTGGGAAGTAATCGCTTGAGATAGTGCACGTGTTCCGGACCACACACAGACATGAATCCCCTAGGTACCAAATATCAAAGGGATGCCGCCATCTGATATCCTTTTCGGGGCTGCGAGATCAAGGGACGCCGATATCCAGTGTGGTGCAGTCCTCAAGGGGATTAAAAATCGGTCTGGCCACGCGGTAACGGTGACGGCTACCATGGTGCCTTGTGGTAAGCTATATTGTGAACTACTCCTCAGTATGGGTTGGGCTGCCTTCACGATCGTGTGTGTTGTGTGGGTTAGGGGGAGCACATAGCAGAGGCACAGTGAATATCCACTGCCAGTGATTCCGAAGCAGTGCAGTAGCGCTGTTTCTTCTTGGAGCTGTCAGCACTCGGGGCTCTGCCCGGTGCCGGCGACCCAGAACGGCCACTAACTTACCTCACTTCATTCCATTCCTCGGTGCTTACAGTTATTATGCCATGGAAAATAGGGGCAGGGGATGCAGAGACGAGCTCCACTCAAGTGGAAGAGGGGGGGGGGGGAGTGGGGAGGGAGCAGCCTGTCTCCTGCAAACTGATTAAAAAAAGAGTATGCAAACTGAACTGAAAAATATACAGGGTGTTTCAAAAAGAACATATGTATTTCGATTGCATATATTTATTAAACTGTAAGACATACAACAATAAAACTCGTTACACGAATTACGAATCTCTCAAGTTTGGATTAGAGATGTTCCATATGTCCTCCACCAGCGACACGAAGAATATCACATCAGTATTCGAATTGCTCCCGTACTCGTGTACGCATTTCCACTGCCACTGACGTTATGGCAGTACAGATACGGTTCTTCAGTTCTTCCCCTCAGGAGGAAGTCACAGGGCGTCACATCCGGTGATCGTGGAGGCCAGTTGAGAACTGCTAAGTCGCTGTCTGTTTGACGACCAACCCAACGGCTCGGTAGAGATTCATTCAGATATACACGCCAGTGAGGTGGTACCCCATCTTTTTGAAAAGTGAAGTTGTCCGCATTCAGCCTCGGAAGAAATGGTTCACATGGCCCTGAGCACTATGGAACTTAACATCTATGGTCATCAGTCCCCTAGAACGTAGAACTACTTACACCTAACTAACCTAAGGACATCACACAACACCCAGTCAGCCTAGGAAGCAATGAATTTGTAAAAGCAAGATAATGATGGTCTCTAACCGTGTTTCCATAAAAGAAAAACGGGACTTGAGCAGACGCGAAGAGATATCGCACAAAACGCACTCACTTTGGGTGAATCTCGTACATGTTCAGTGTGTGCATGTGGGTCATGTAAGCTTCAAATTCGTACATTGTTTGTGTGGTCGCTTCACCGCTGGACACAGTGCGTTGCAGGGAAGTTTTATCACTGTCAGGAGCAGTCTGAAGCTCATCGGAAAATGCTACACGTTTGCCTTTGTCGTCGTGACGAAGAGCCTGTAACAGCTGTACCTTGTGCGGCTTCGTAACCAATCGACGTCTCAAAACACGTGAAATTCTGATTGTAGGCGGCTGTAACTCCAAATTGGCCCGACGAGTCGATTTTTTAGGACTACACTGGAATTCGTGACACATTTTCGTCGGAAACACAAGGGCTGGCAGGGCTCTTTCCTTTACATATATCCATATCTTGTGTCTACAAACTGTTGATAGCAACTGTGCATGTTCTATCTATTCGGAGGTTAAGTTTGGTATCCCAACCTTAAACGTCTTTGCACCGTAATCACGGAATTACACTTCGTAAACTCAAACATGGTTGTTACTCAGCAACAGTATACTAGTTTCAACATTGGATTAAACAGCCAACCAGTTGCACGTAAACGTTAGGTACATTGACCTAGGTTCTGACACACCTACTAAGTGTTCCGACACCCCTACTAGGTGTCAAAGCCTAGGTCAGTGGACCTACCGTTTCTATGCAACCGGTTGGCTATTTAATCCTATGTTGAAAGGACGCTTTTCTTGTCACCCCTACCCAGCTTAGTTCTGACTCTTTCCCCCCTCCTGGCGAATCCCCCAGCTCTCCCCTCCTCTCCCCCACTTCCCCTCTCCTCACCCACATCTGAAAATCGGCGGGGAAAAGGTCCATTCTGATGCTGGAGAGGAAGTATCTCACGACATGAAATTCAAATCAATATCAATAATACATCGTGCTTCAAATAAATATAAGCATTACTAAGCACTGTGTTGTCAAAGCAATTGATAGTTGCGCCACGGCTCGGGTATTAGAACAACGAACACAATGTCTAGTTTATTCTCATTGCTGCTAGATGTCGGTTGTCTTCTGTTTACTTGGTTACCGTCACAATGTCTACTCTGCAACAGAAATCAAAATGATTTCTGTTGCAGAGTAGACATTGTGACGGTAACCAAGTAAACAGAAGACAACCGACATCTAGCAGCAATGAGAATAAACTAGACATTGTGTTCGTTGTTCTAATACCCGAGCCGTGGCGCAACTATCAATTGCTTTGACAACACAGTGCTTAGTAATGCGTATATTTATTTGAAGCACGATGTATTATTGATATTGATTTGAATTTCATGTCGTGAGATACTTCCTCTCCAGCATCAGAATGGACCTTTTCCCCGCCGATTTTCAGATGTGGGTGCGGAGAGGGGAAGTGGGGGAGAGGAGGGGAGAGCTGGGGGATTCGCCAGGAGGGGGGAAAGAGTCAGAACTAAGCTGGGTAGGGGTGACAAGAAAAGCGTCCTTTCAACATAGGATTAAATAGCCAACCGGTTGCATAGAAACGGTAGGTCCACTGACCTAGGCTTTGACACCTAGTAGGGGTGTCGGAACACTTAGTAGGTGTGTCAGAACCTAGGTCAATGTACCTAACGTTTACGTGCAACTGGTTGGCTGTTTAATCCAATGTTGAAACTAGTATACTGTTGCTGAGTAACAACCATGTTCAAAACTAAAGCTTCCTTTCTCACACAGGGGAGGAGAGGAGGAGCATATAAATATGACTTCAACAGTGTCGCAGAACCCCCTTTGTCCCACTGTTGCCTATTCCAGTGCCACGGTCAGTTGCGCTATGTTCCTAGGTTGAGGATCCATGGCGGGAATAGTCTAATCGATGTTTTTCCCTGTAGTACCTTCGATATCGCTCCGGTTGCATTTTCCACACTAATCTTCCATCACGCAAACAGTAGCGACTCACCTGCAGGCATGGCAGCTCCCCTCAAATGTTGGCCGCAGGAACAAGTCAGACGGGGGTGGGCGAGAGGGCGGGCTTGACACAAAATCGATGGATCTGTCCCCATTGAGGTGTAGATGCTAATGGTAATAACCAAATTGTCCAGTCACTAGACTGACCTCATTGTGACCTCAGTGTCGGAAAACAGACATGTTGATAAGACCTGACATTCAGGCTGGTGAACGTGTCCCCGTTAAAAGCATCTGGAGTACGTGACGAGCGTACTTGATAGCATAAAAATCAGAGCATCCTGGCACGAGACTGTACACCTCATAATCTCACAGCGTAATATACTTGGAGACATATTTTTTTTTCTTATTTGATAGTTAATGACCACTGGAGTATGTGACAGGCCTGACAGTTGCTGTCAAGAGCAGAATGACTAAATACCTATGTAAGCATAGGGTTGTATTGTTGACTATCGATAGTCGCCTCTCTGCTGAACGCAGAGCAACAGTAAGGAGTCGTGGCGTACCTTCCCTGGAGTGCGGTCGGTGTGTTGCGTTGATGCCGTGGCTGCAGCACGTACATTTACAAGTAATGGTGAAGTAATTGAAAAGGCCCCAGGAGTAGACAACATTTCATTAGAACTACTGATAGCCTAGGGAGAGCCAGCTCTGACAAAACTCTACCATGTGGTGAGAAAGATGTATGCGGCAGGCCAAATATCCTCACACTTCAAGAAGAATATAATAATTCCAATCCCAAAGAAAGCAGATGTTGACAGATGTGAAAATTACTGTACTATCAGTTAAAAGAGCCATGGCTGCAAAATACTAACACGAATTCTTTACAGACAAATGGAAAAACTGGTAGAAGCTCACCTCAGGGAAGATCAGTTTGGATTCCGTAGAAATGTTGGAACACGTGAGGCAATACTGACCCTACGACTTATCTTAGAAAACAGATTAAGGAAAGGCAAACCTACGTTTCTAGCATTTGTAGATTTAGAGAAAGCTTTTGACAATGTTGACTGGAATACTCTCTTTCAAATTCTGAAGGTGACGGGGGTAAAATACAGGGAGCGAAAGGCTATTTACAATTTGTACAGAAACCAGATGGCAGTTATAAGAGTCGAGGGCCATGAAAGGGAGGCAGTGGTTGGGAAGAGAGTGAGACAGGGTTGTAGCCTATCCCCGATGTTATTCAATCTGTATATTGAGCAAGCAGTAAAGGAAACAAAAAAAATCTGAGTAGGCATTAAAATCTTTGGAGAAGAAATAAAAACTATGAGGTTCGCCGATGACATTGTAATTCTGTCAGAGACAGCAAAAGACCTGGAAGAGCAGCTGAACGGAATGGGCAGTGTCTTGAGAGGAGGATATAAGATGAACACCAACAAAAACAAAACGAGGGTAATGAAATGTAGTCGAATGAAATCGGGTGATGCTGAGGGTATGAGATTAGGAAATGAGACGCTTAAAGTAGTAAATCACTTTTGCTATTTGGAGAGCAAAATAACCGATGATGGTCTAAGTAGAGAGGACATAAAATATACAGTGGCAATGGCAAGGAAAGCGTTTTTGAAGAAGATAAATTTGTTAACACCGAGTGTAGATTTGAGTGTCAGGAAGTCGTTTCTGAAAGTATGTGTACGGAGACTAGCCATGTATGTAAGTGAAACGTGAACGACAAATAGTTTGGACAAGAAGAGAATAAAAGCTTTCGAAATGTAGTGCTACAGAAGAATGCTGAAGATTAGATGGGTGGATCACATAACTAATGAGGAGGTATTGAATAGAATTAGGGTGAAGAGAAATTTGTGGCATAACCTGACTAGAAGAAGAGGCCGGTTGGTTGGACATGTTCTGAGGCATCAAGGGATCACCAATTTAGTATTTGAGGGGAGCGTGGAGAGTAAAAATCGTAGAGGGACACCAAGAGATGAATACATTAAACAGACTCAGAAGGATGTAGGTTGCAGTAGGTACTGGGATATGATGAACCTTGCACAGGATCGACTAGTATGGAGAGCTGCTTCGAAACAGTCTCTGGACTGAAGACCACAACAACAACAACAATTGAAAATATTTGCCACACAAGTTTTGCGTTTAATTTAAGTGTTCACGACGCAGTATAGATGTTTATCTAGAAGGTGATGTTTCTCGGTTTCGTGTGTGAGTCGGGGGAACAACAATCAACGGCGTCCTGACGGTTACGGAAAAATGATGTGGACTGGTATAACACTAATTGCAAGTTGTAAGTGAAGGAAAAACATACCATTTTGAGTGGTTGAATATCACGAGCGCAGGTACTTTTTCGTTCGTATATCGTACCCGAAATTTTACCGAGCATCCTCATCACGATTCGGTCACGCGAACGCTCGTGTTATGGGCTACTGAACTGCTTAGTACTGTTGGAAGAACTGTGCCAATCGACGACTGATAAAATATGAGTTGAACAGTGATTATTTTGTGTTCTATACACCGTGGTTTTTATTGGATGACATCATGTAGACAGAAACCTTATACGTCACAACGGACACGTACTCGGAGTACAAATACTGATCACGTGCAGCGGGAAGGACCAGGTACGTGGGTCTAGGCACACGGTCGTTAAATATCCAGCCCCGTTCCTGTGTCTAGGGAGTGTTGTACAGTCTCGATTGCTAAAGGCTAGCTTTTATTAGTACTGCATATCTACCCCCTTTCCTCCCGGGAGTGTCACAGCCAAACTGCAAGCCTCATATTTTCATGACGAATGCCAGGGATACGTGAGCCATTCTTGAATTAGGCTGCCCTACCAACGATGTCAAGCACCATGACTCGCAGCATATTTCATCTCATTCCCTGGCGCCCGTAGGAGACAAGCAGCCCGTGGCACTCAACAGTCGGCATTTTTTAGCCTTCAGTAGGTCACTGTGCCGCTCGGCACCTTTTATTCTCGCCTGCTCTATTGTTACGGCTCTGCCCCAGATCCGGGTGAGGTGAGCTTCAGTTGTCGGCGTCTGCATGGCCTCGAGGATAACAGGACGCCAGTTCTGATACCCTGCTGCACTGGTGTACGTATTATTGATCTCACTGTGATTTTTCATTACGTTGTATTATGCTTTGCAGTTGTTTCAAAATGGTTCAAAAATGGCTCTGAGCACTGTGGGACTTAACTGAGGTCATCAGTCCACTAAAACTTAGAACTCCATAAACCTAACTAACCTAAGGACAACACACACATCCATTCCCGAGGCAGGATTCGAACCTGCGACCGTAGCGGTCACGCGGTTCCAGACTGAAGCGCCTAGAACCGCTCGGCAACACAGGCCGGCTGTTTCAAAATGGCACAAATCCAGAAACTGCGTTAGTGAAATGAAAAAAGTAACAGCTAAAAGAGAATAAGAGGTAATTAAAAAAAGTTTGGGAAGCTGTTGGCCCATAGTAGAAGAAATTAATAATTTTACTTAATGTTAACGGCTTCATAGTATTAATAGATTTATTTATGTGTTTTTGCAAACTAAAACCGTTTGGGAGTGAAGGTGTCACAGAAGAAACTAAATCAGGATTTGCTTGGGAAGCAAACGCTAATGACAGAACGGAAAGAGATTGAGACTTGCTTTCAATTCCTAGCTTTACAGCTTCAAATGAAGTGAAATCAGACATCCGCGAGAGAAAATTTCTAGAATATATGAATCATTGTTGATTGTGATTTCGATGAATTTCCCAACCTACACCATTCCAAAGATCCTGTTGAATGGTTCAACTTTCGACAGATTGTCAGGTTTGTTAAGCAGCCAGAAGAAGAGGAATATAGTAATATATATATTATTGAGGGCCAACTATAAGTACCACGAGTTTGTATGCACTCTCAGCACGTTTTGTAAATGATTATATTCAATGAAAGGCTTATGTTCCACAGTGCATCAAATCTGATGAAAGACACTGCAGAAAATATTTCGAACTTGGTACAGGCCCTTCTGGCCAAATATAATTTCAAGTTTAAAATCACTGTCATAACTTCGGTCAGTACTTCAAACATGAAGTCAACTGCCATGCATTTGAAACTTCCGCACGTCCAAGTTTAGCATATTCTTTACATGGCATTGCCCTGACATATAATACAAAAGTCAATGGAGAAAATTTCACTAATGTGAAACCAATCTCTTCTACTGAACAAGTGTCCATACTGATACGTGGTACTCGCTGCAATTAAGGGAAACGTGGAAGGGAGGACCCACCAATATAACTTTCTTTTCACACAACCTGTTTATTTAACAACATATAATCGTAAAATTTTCTTTAACAAAGTGAACAAATTTCCAAAATTCTTTTGACCTTAAACCCTAAGTTGAATAAGCTTTTACAGAATAAATGTGCAGTGCTTATTACAAAACAGCAAACAATATCACAATGATTACAAGACGCCCTGACTTGCAGCCCGCCCGTTATCGCGTGAAACAGCGGTGTTCACTATCGCGCTGGACACAGTCTGTCTTAGCAAATGCACTTCTGCAACACATGAAAACTATATGAGCACCATCGATGACAAGAGTAATTCAATTTCTCAGAAGAAATAATTTAACTTTTAATCTGAAAGCTGTATGTCGAAAGGTTCGGGGTTAAGATGGGCACTTGTGCTTAATGGTTAAACAGATTACCAAACGATATGACAATGACAAGGTTTACTTCAAAGCAAAAATGCTTCAAATGGCTCTGAGCACTATGGGACTCAACATCTGAGGTTATCAGTCCACTAGACTTAGAACTACTTAAACCTAACTACCCTAAGGACATCCCACACATCCATGCCCCAGGCAGGATTTGAACCTGCGACCGTAGCAGCAGCGCGGTTCTGGACTAAGCGCCTAGAACCTCTCGGTCACAGCGGCCGGATTACTTAATTTCAATCGGCAACCAAGGTGCGACTGAATCCCAACCTATCCATTCTAACAATTTTATTTTGATTAAAGCCCTGGTGACAGTTGGCTGTTAATATTTCAAAATTAAAGTGATTGTCAGTTATTAAGACCGCTCTGAGGAAACGTCTTAGAACATTACTTGTGAACTCTTTATTACAATAGAACTCACTCGGCGGAACCACAAGATCCTGCTAGAATACACAAATAATGATCCGGTCTTTCAAACAGCGCAACGAACAGCTTATGGTTCAAATGGCTCTGAGCACTATGGTACTTAACATCTATGGTCATCAGTCCCCTAGAACGTAGAACTACTTAAACCTAACTAACCTAAGGACAGCACACAACATCCAGTCATCACGAGGCAGAGAAAATCCCTGACCCCGCCGGGAATCGAACCCGGGAACCCGGGCGTGGGAAGCGAGGACGCTACCGCACGACCACGAGCTGCGGACGAACAGCTTAGTACAACAGGTTGTTCAGATTATAACTAGTGACTGAGAAATACAATTACAATCAAAGAATTGAACCGGTTAACATCTAAATCTAACCACAGGGTCCCTCCTCTTTTGTTTAACCGCAACCTGTGCCTTAGAACAATTATCCCGGCGTATTTACGACCAGTGGCTTCAAGTGGCTCTGAGCACTATGGGACTTAACATCTATGGTCATCAGTCCCCTAGAACTTAGAACTAATTAAACCTAACTAACCTAAGGACATCACACAACACCCAGTCATCACGAGGGAGAGAAAATTTACGACCAGGAGCTGATTCATTAGAACATTGATGATCGGGTACAAACCAGAAAGGAAAGGCAATATAATAGCAGGACAAATTTTCAAACGTCAACTAGTGTCTTAGTACAATACTACGACCTACATTTTCGGCCAAAGAGCCGACCATGTAAAACTCTGAGGGTCGGGTACATATCAGAAAACAATAAGAAGGGCAGGTAGACAATGACACAAATCACCACGAGGATTACAGAATGTTACTCACCTTTATCAGCAAGCAATTCCATGGATCCACAGTGCGTCGCAGCGGTTACTGAGCGGTGCCGATGAAAGCCAGGTAGAAGAGGGCAGCCAGGCCACGAGCGGTCGTCCGACACGAATGTTGCCAACCAAATGACGGGATGTCGGCCTGTTGCTTGTAGTCGACGCTGACCCCGGTGAAGTACTCTGGTATCTTAACTCTGCGCGGGCCCTCCTTGCGCAGTTCGTGGCTTCGGCCGCTCGGACCACGTGAACATCACTTGTCGCGACGGTACCGCCAATCCGCAAACTTTGTGTCTCCGTCTTGGTTCAGCGAACCCCGTATATAAAATCGGCAATGAAAGACCTTCTAAGGGCACAACCCACAGATACAAACTGTTCCTCGTAGATATTGGCAACAGGTCCGCAAGAAGGATAGTCGATACTACACGTGAGCCAGTGGCGCCAGACAGGTCTACTAACTCAATGTCGCCACGGCTCACATACCTCATAAGTTATGCATTTTAGAGTCCGTATTTACTGGGTTTTTTTCTGTTTTGATTCATACTACCTCCTCCAAAAATAAGGTAAGCAAAGAGCTTTAGTGGAAGAGTTGTACTTCACAGGACCAAAGACGAACAAGCGCTCATAGCTGTTACGGTATGCATTTTTGAGCCAATGTTTACAAGAAGTTTTTTTGCTCTAGTCTATTTAGTCACCTCTGAAAATTGCCTGTCTCACAGACTTAGCAACAACAGTGAGAGGTATCAGCACGGTTTCTACTTATAACTTTCGGCTTGGTCGTTTCTGGGCCAGTGTCGCTTAGCTCCTATTGATGCATTTGCCCTCCTACGTCAACCCTGAAAGTTAATAACATCATCACTGAATCACGATGTATCTGAACTTGACGACTGATAATTTGTACTAGAGCGGTACTCGAAATCCAAACTTCCTGCTGACCATTCGGCTATCTGAGAGTGGTTCCAGCCCTGACGGAAACTTTCTGCAACACTTCACATTTTCACCTGTGATTCCCGAATACTGCTATCACTTTCTCCCACACAGTATGTGGGAACAGTGTAACACCACCGGAAGAATGGAGCTGATGGATGATCATGGCTTATGCTACCACAAATAATACATTGTGTCAGTCAGGTAAGATTTTCATCCCAGGTGTTTCCTGAAGCGTTTGAGATATTGTAATTTTGTTTCCACCCAAATAAATTGCGAAAAATTCGTCACTGAATGACAGGAGTGTTAGTCAGAAGGTAATACTCGTACATCATACCTTTTTTAGAAATGAAAGTAAGTGCTATATACAGAGGACAGCAGCGACAGGATTCACGAATAATTTGTCAGTTTTTAACACCACCTTTTTCACATAGATTTTAGCCACTTTGCAAGAGAAGCTTGCAAACCTGCGCGGTAAAAATTATGATCCTGCTTCCTCAGCCATTGGCGCATAGTATTTTCCAAAGTCTCGGCTTTTTCAACGTATGTCTTCGATGTGTTTTTTGAATAAGCTGGACAGATGAAAGTCTGATAAGATGTAGCAGTTCTGGTTTCTGTAGTCTGGTCCTCCAAAATCTCTAAGTAGCCCAGATTTTTCGTAATAGCTATCGCACAGCCTTTATTGATGGATAACTAGTGACGAGCAGTCGTCTCGGATGATTCGACCAAGACGCTAAACGTTGAGTGAAGCTACTTAATTAGCTAGCACCACATTGCATCTGCCAACTGTGTTAGACCTTCAGCTTCTCTTCTGTTACGAATCCTTCGTCTGATTATGCTAATGTCCATAGCGCATTTCCATATTCCTTTTTGAGCCTATCATGAGAGCGACTGAGCGTTTCACCTTCTCAATCACCGAACGGTGTCTTTTATGTACGCCAATGTGAGAAATGTTATAAACTTATACAATGTTTCCTGAATGGCTTCACATTCATGATTAGTAAATTACCAACTTAATGAAACAGAAAAAAATGTAGGAAGCAATACTTTCTGACTCGCCCCCCTATAGTCTTTTTTCATAAATACATCGGTTACAGAGATATGAGAGTGAACAACACTACTTCAAATATAACAACCGCTAGCATCATAACAAGAAGAGCTATGAATTTAGCGGCATTTCACTCTTCAAAATCCGGATAGTAATTTTAGATATATTGCAATGCTTAGAAGTGAGCATTCGTCTATTTCGAACATGAAACGGATTGCTGTCTGATGTGGAAGTTCGTGTTGTTACACGGAACTCTGATGTCGTACTGATGGGACATGACGCAGCTAAGAGCCTCTACATACAAAAGGGAAACCGTGGAAAAATTTTAATTTCAGTCATATGAATGACACTTGGCTGTATGTAGTTGCATCGACACACCAACTGGACTTCTAAGTGTGATTCACCAGTAAACGATGGTAATATTTTTGTTTTCATTTCTGCCACAGCGTTGGTGAGAAGGTTCAGATTAAAAGTGGAATGGATTTGTAAAAGATGCAACTGAGATATAAAGCTTCTTAAGTAATAACCAGATCCTGAGTTTAGTGTAAAGATTATAACAAACCGCTGGATTTCACTAAAGTCAGCGATATTTTGAACCTAAAATGTACTTCATATCTAAATAGCGAATTATCTTCTTCTGTTATTTTTGATTGTAGTTTGTTTTAAACAAATCTGAATGACGAACCATCATCTTCTTTACCTTTCTACCGGCAGGCACTGGACGATCGAGTCATGTAATTAGTGTAGTCTTGAGAACTATTGACAATGATAGGTAATTGCTATTTAATGAAATTTCATTTAAATGGACAGATTGTTAGGGTCTACTAGGTAATGTAACAATGAGTGTTGATGACCTGTTAATAGCCACCCTTATGTGGCAAGAGTGCCTATATTTGTTGGAAAGAACATTACACAAAATTTCAGAAGCAGGAGATATAGCAAATCCACAGAAATCAAAATCTCAAACGGGTGAGATTAAATTTACAGGCTGTATAATTTCTTCCATAGACATAACTCCAGAGCCAGATGAAATCAGTGCTGTAAAGAATTTTCACTAGCTGAGACAAAAAAAACAAAACAAAAAAAAACAATCTAAGACATTTTTGGATTATCAGACAATTCGCGCTTATTCATATTTTGAATACTACAGCCTTATTAAGCTTATTGAAGGAAAATTCACCATGGTGTGTACGACTGACTGGCGAAAGATTTTTATTCAACAAAACATGCTTTAGTTAACTCTTTTATTTTATATCGTCCAGATATACCTAAATATTTCTGTATTCTTGCTGATGCCTCGTTCACTGGTTTGGGAGCATATTTATTTCAAGTTAATGATGAAGACGGCAAGCAGTATATTCATGTTACAAGTGTTGCCAGCTGCACACTGTCCGAGCGTGAGGAACTCTACTCTGCTATCAAGATAGAAACCCTGGCTGTAGTTTGGGCATTTAAGATGGTCAGGTACAATAATTATGAAAAAAAAGTCTTGTATAGTCATCAGACATTAAGCTTTCTAACATTCATGTAAACTACCCCATACATACCTTACACATTGGCCACTATTTTTACAAGAACACAGTTCTGAAGCAAAATTTTTCTGGAAAATAAAATATACTGGCAGATACTTTGACTCATCTACCACAAGGTTTACCTTAGTGCTCAGAACATATTACTGTGCACTGCTAGTGGAAGAACGTGATTACAGAAAATATTTTTAAAATGTGTGGAAACATGGATGATTTGCAAAATACTGACTAGCCCTGGTGTGAAGTTGCAACATAAATTTTACAAAATAATACTTAAAAACCACATTCCAAAATACATAATAAGTTAACGTTCAATAGAAGTAATGTATGATCTGAAACATGGTGAGTTTGCATATCAGTTGTGTGTAGGGTTGTATTAATTTGGTAGAGGAATCATATGTGTCGGGCATTTCAGTGCAACTAAATGTGCAAGGAAGATCAATTTGTATTGTTACTTTCCCAACATGAGGAAATGTCATATATATCAGAAATAACCTGCAAACAAATGTTGTCATAACAAATTGCATTGTGTCATACCGATAATTCTGCTAAAATCATTTGATATTGCAGCGCCTTTACCCTCACCTTAGTTTATGGCACACTTTCAAGTACTTCACACCACACATGTCACAGTAGTCTGATAATAATCAAATAGGAAACACATACAACATATCATATTAATTTTCAAAGATCAGTTAAAGTAAGATTGTTTATGGATTCTTCCGTCGTGTCTTGATAGAACAATTCCATATTAAGGGTTGAATAACAGTTCAGCGGGTTTTTGTTCTACTGCAGTAGAACAAAAAACCGCTTAAGTGTTACTCAGCCCTGAATAAGACTGTTTACTGGCTGTGGAAAGAAACTTTCTGTTACATTACTCAACGTAATACTGACAGTCGTAATTGTAACAAGCAGAAAGGTTGTTTGAATTCAGCAGTTACTTTTATATTTCTTTGTCCGAAAAGTTACAAATTATGCCACAAACTATAAATTACAACTGTGCTTTGACAATGAAATTCAGTGTCCAAGTTACGTAAAGTTTTACTATCATTTTTTTATTATGGAAGTTACTCTATTTTTAGCAAGGGAATCAGTATCGGCTTTTGCATAATACTCTTTATGACATTATTTATACTATTGTAGCAACGCTGCCGCGCGCTAATTCAAGCTCGCCAGTGTGTGTGTGTGTGCTGTGCGCGTGTGTCGCACCCAAACGCCACCGGCGGTCTACAATAGGCGCAACCGACCTCGTCCCTTTCTGACGCCGGCTTTTAGAAGACAAGCGTTTGATAGCACATGGATTGTGCCATCCCGGGGTACGCCCGACATTCCGCCTAGTATCGCAACGTTTCGTGTGGCCAGGCATGCAAAAAGACTGCCGCGAGTGGGTCCTATCTTGTCTTCAGTGCCAACGCTGCAAGATTAACCGCCATGTACACGCACCGATCGGCGATTTCCCGGATACCACCGCCCGCTTTGCCCACGTTCATTTAGATGTAGTCGGACCACTTCCACCTTCGAACGGACAAAGATATCTGTTTACAATGATCGACCGTTTTACACGTTGGCCGGAGGCAGTGCCGGTGGATAATATCACAGCAGACACATTAGCTTCCGCTTTTGCAACGACTTGGTTGGCAAGATTTGGATGTCCACTACATATTACCACTGACCGCGGACGGCAATTTGAATCAGACCTGTTCTCACAGCTGGCCAAGTTTTGTGGTTACACCCACCATAAGACCACAAGTTATCACCCAGGAAGCAACGGAATGATCGAACGCTGGCACCGTTGTTTGAAGGCCGCGCTGATGTTCCACGAAGAAACCTGGACAACCGCACTACCAGTGGTCTTGTTAGGCTTACGGAGTACTGTCAAACCAGACCTGGGGTCGTCAGCGGCAGAACTGGTTTATGGAGAGACGCTGCGCCTTCCTGGGGACTTTGTAGACGCCGATGCCACAGAGACAGTTGCTACTGGCCAGCCGGATTTCTTGCGACGATTGAGGGACCATGTATCAAAGATTCGCCCTCCGAAAGCCACACGTCATGGCAAGCCGCCCACTTTCGTGCTCCAGGACCTGGAACAGTGTCGTCACGTCATGCTCCGCACTGAGGGCGTTAAACCGCCTCTACAAGCTCCTTATTCTGGTCCATATGAAGTGCTGCGGCGCAGTGCCCACACCATGGATATCCTAGTGAACGGCAAAACCACGACTGTTGCGTTGAATCGGGTTAAACCTGCGTATGTTTTTCCTGACACCCCACTAGCGGCACCTCGTCGTAGGCATCCACCTACCGCTGTTCCAGACACTGACGCCACATCTCCGGTGCCGGCTCTTCAACATCCGCCGCCCAACGCAGCACAACATCCGCCTCCTGACGTCGTTCCTCCTCCTCCGACGAGGACGACCCGTTCTGGACGTCGGGTGCACTTTCCGGCGCGGTATCTCGACGCCGACGCTCCGCTTCCGCCCGGGGGGCTGATGTAGCGACGCTGCTGCGCGCTAATTCAAGCTCGCCGGTGTGTGTGTGTGCTGTGCGCGTGTGTCAGTGCAGTGGTGTGCGGTCGTAAATACTTTACGCGGCGTTTGTGTAGTTCCGCGCCCAGCCTCTAGAGGCGCTGTGTTTTCTAGCTTTTATATACGTTCTGTTTATTATTATTATTATTGCTTGTTTTTTTGAGTTAGTTAGTAGTTCCGTGCCTCCTGACTTGTGTGGACGAGTACTGTTTTCTCTCCTAACTACGGAAGTTTTCCGAGGATTAAGGATCCTCTGTAGAGGCCGGAAGCAAATTTTATAGCTCCGATCTGTCCATGCATGCCGGGCGTCGTCAGAGACGCGCTCGCAATAAAGTTATTGTTGCTCAACTGAAGGTCTTCATTCTTCTGAATCACGTTAAGCAAAGGTCGGACAGCTACCAGTTTAGCTGAACCCGACATTATAACCAAACATTTCATTAATACGTAATTGTCCAAAAGTTGGAAAAATCAGGTTTTGACAATCTAATAAATTAATGCTCACTTGATTTTCAGTTCATTTCACGATTATCTCGGTTCATACAAAGGGATGGGATGGATACTACTTGGATAATGATTTAGGAAAATTACTTACGTGACAATATGCACGAAAACAATGTTATTCAAGCAATAAAATTCCAACTACGCTGGTCAGTCTATTACACTTCTAGTAATAAAAAGTCTAGATCTTACTTCACTTCATGATGCCGTTGGTTTGTCGTGTGGCTTCATTTAGTGGTAAATAGGGCACAGGTTGAGCTTCTTGCCATACCATAGCCAATAACAAGGGCCCACCGTACTCTTGATGTTATGTGAATTACTCTTGCTGCATTTGTACTGTGCCCAAAAATGCCATATTTTGCCCATTTAAACATCCACCAAACTACCAATTCACTTTTCACTGCTCCGCACCTCGAAAACAGACTCTTTGTCTCCGCACTTTTGCATAGCCACACCGGAGAATACACACAACCAACGACACCAATCGTCTCCTCGTGATTCCCAACTGCTACTTTTTTCGCTCGCTCGCACGTCCAGCGATAATGCATTTACAGTTTATTACAGTCTTTGACAATAGCTTTTCCTTGACTAGACCAGCGTATCTATTTACAAAATGTTAACATTCCGTGTGTATTCTCTTCCTTAAATAACAAATAGCATTTGTAACTTGACAACATATATACAAGAATAATATTCAGCACAACAAATGAAGCAAATTTCGCAAAACACGTAGAAAATGTATGATCATCCACAGAGCTGTGGTGTTGTAAGATCATAAATAATTTACACTGTACACAACACAATACACATCAGGTGAATTAGTATGCAAGAGAAAGAGAAGACAGAACAAATAAAACGACTTCTACGTCTTCGGAGAGGAGAATGACCATGGAATAAAAAGGTAAGGAAAACCTTGGTCACACTCAAAGAACAAGTACACATGAGAAAAGCGGAAAGGAATAATAATTATACTCGTGAGTGGCAGCTACTTGGTAGCTTATCTTGACATCAGCAAAATTAAGGGATTGGATGGAAACCAAGATTTACATGAATTATTAATCTTATTTCTATATTAAATTAAGTATTTGTGAGTTCATGGATTATTCAATGTAATCTAACAAGTAACTTAATAAGTGACATTTGTAGAAATTTATAGAGATATACGTATGCATATAGACTGAAAAAAAGCTATGTGATCTGTACCATTGGTTGTCAGACATTTATTACAGGAGCAAAATTATGACAATTAGTAGTCACTCTGATCAACTCTCCAACACTAGTTTGCATCTGTTAGATAAACTGTTTACTAAACGCTACACTGCGTGTGTTACTCAAACACAAGTTGAAGAGTATACGTAAACATCAGTTATTAGAAATGTAAGGCCAAAATACATTTTAGTGTTAGTATATATACTGCACGGATAGCACAACTTCATAAACAGGGGATACATGTTGTGATGCTGTCCTACTTAAGACGAGTGTGCTAGTGCTATATAAAGAAAAAGAATAGATTTTTTAGGATACAGGATGATTTTAAGTTCCAGTTTCAAAATGCTGCAAAAAAAAAAAAAAAAAAAAGAAAAGTAGAAAAAAAAAACGCTGCTCTGAATGACGTCAAATTTGAAACGAGTATTATCGAAGAAAGGTGGAAATATTATTGAAAAAACATACTTTAAGGGAAATTATTACACTACGTGATTCTCTAAACATCAAAAAGTAGATAGGTTTGGCAGAAAATGGGGGCTTAACTGCAATACGACGGCTAAGGTGTGAGTTGCACATTAAATCAACTGTGCATGACTGCAGAAGTTTGGCATTCTACAGTTGACGCCCTGTTGGGTAAGCCCACCCATCGCACCATGTTGTACTACATAGAGTGATAAAAATATTTTCAATCGTCCAGGTCCCAAAATTCGAGGAAAAAGCGAGGACAACGTTCGTTTTCCACTGCCCTGAGGGCAAACACTGCATAAAACCAGGTTTACTGGTGGCTGCTGGTTTTCCACCGGAGGTTCGTTGCCACTGCCGCTCATTGTGTTTCTGTCCGTTGAAGTGCCCTCTTGGTAACGAGCTGTCAGTTGGGGATTCACTTGCAACCCTTCGCGTTGTCCGTGATTTCATCGAGAACGATCATTGGTTGATTGGTCTGCAATCTCGCTGGACGATGTGTATAGGGTCTTTACGCAACTTCTGGATTCTTTGTGCTCCTGATTAATTACATTTCGTCCCTGTTACTACACAGTGACTCGTTTTAGTATTCTTTGAGTTGCTTGTGGTATTTTTTTTTGTGGATCTATGAAGGCGTCCAGCTAATAGGAGTCCTACTCGGATAGACAGGACAATTATTGCTCGAAAGCTGTGTTCGTTAGTCCTATCTGCACAGTGCGACGGTTGTCATGTAGAGCACTGAATGCCCTACATTGGTAAGGTGCAGTATTTGTGTCTAGTGACATTTTTGTTAATACTATCCGAGTACTGCAATTGTGGAAGCAACGTGTTGTAGTTGCCTTGCCTTGGATTAATCTTGTGTTTAAATATTACCCTATTGTTTAAATGTTTGTCAGTATTATATAACTTTATTGCAGTCAGATTTGATTATATCTTGGTCTTTAGTGTCATAATCTTATTACAGTGTTTGTCATTTTTACTATATTTTAAAGGGGGAACAAATTTACAGAAGGTTCAACTGGTGAATTATTCTTGTGTTTTGCGTAGTTACTGTCTACGCTGACCTAACACTCTTACCAGGTAATCATTTCTGCAGGCTGGGCTAGTTATCTATATTGTATGCTAATCCACCTCATGGCTGTCCGACCGGTCAACAATAGACAAACATTTAAACAACAGGTTGTTGACCAAACAATTCTTGAATGGAAATAGGCAATCATTTAAAATTCTGTAATTGGTCAACTTGTAACTATGTAACTATCTCTGAAAACTTTGGTTCAACTGAAACATTGTATATCGCAAAATTTATCTGCAGTGTTATCTATAGAACATGGTACTAAGTAACAACCGAGAAGCGCTTAACAGCAGGTAGACCAAACCTCACCGCATTTGCATGGCCTTCCGAGTGACAACAGTCTACAGGTAAATCTCGTTGTGTATCAATCACGTGGCGCATTGTTTATCAAAATCTGTCTGCTCCAACAAGATCTATTGAGCTTAGGCATACCCTCTTTATAGGTCCTGACTTCGCAATCAAACGCCTTTGTGTTGTGACGGCATTACCAGAAATGTCCTAGACTTCCATCTTGTCTTGGGTGCATGTAGATGCCGCAAGTGATTTCCCAATTAGCCGAAGATGTACATTGATCTCTCATAGGTACTGAGTTGCATTCAGTTCACACTACCTTTGGAAGAAAGATGGATAAGAACGTTTTCAAAGCGATGTTTATCCTGTACGTATCTCTGCAGTGAATAATATGCAACAGTTCATGTTAGATGACAGTTGTTACTCTGTTACCTAAAAATCATGGTATTGTTTTTAACTGCTATACGCATACTCTGATTCCCTCAGTATTTACCCACAATTAAAGAATACAATCCACCTACAAGTGCGGCAGACGTCGTTGTCTTCAGATACATTGAGAAGCAAACCATCTATAACCGCTTAATGTGAATGGATGTTAACGCCAATAATCGTCTCACTATACAGGATGTATCATAATTTCTAGCGAACACTAACGCGGGAAAGGTATATAATAACAGAAGGAAAAACTGAGCAGTAAAAACTGTACTTAAAGCGAGACGAGTGAGAGATAATTCCATATCTATGGTCAACCCATTACTGACTTCTGTGTGAAATATTGTTCTACACAGCACAAATGTATTTGAAATTCGATTACGCCCCGATTAATTGATGTCATTGGCCTACCTTAACATGAAATACAATATTATTTTAGTACGTCACATACTAGGGTTGAAGGTAAAGTAGCTGTAGTATCGATAAGACGCAATATTTAATGAGCAAGCAAGTACAGTTGCATCACATTCCTTCAGTGTAATCACTCTCAAAATGTTTTACCCCTGGGGCAATCGTCGGGAAGCTGTTGGTGACCGTTGGTCAGGCGTTCTCTGTAGATGACAATGACGGACCATCCTGCTGCAGTGCAAATGCCACGTCAGGAAATTAGAGGTCTCGGTGGGATTCCTTCAACTTCTAAAATAGGTCGAACTCACAAGGACTCACGTTTGGTGAGTACGGAGGGTGTTGCAAGACCTCCCAAAACCACCGTGCCGACAAGATCTTGACACTGTTTGCGAGTTGAGAACATACGTTGTCCTGTAACACGATAGAGCGAGCTCAATGTATTCTCGCCATAGGTTTCAGGCAATCCTTGATGACCTTCTGATGCATTTTTGCCACAGGCGTTGAAATCGACACTCTTCAGTTCAACACCGCAGGCAAACAACACCCCTAACAGGATGCACTTCATACGTGCACCACACACCGACAGTAGAGCCACCTGCTTGCTCCCATATCCTTTATGCGCTTTCCCGATCTCCTACAAGTGTCTCGATTACGTTGACTGTACTTTATTGACAACCCTCGAATTACAATTTACTGTACTTCTAATTTTTTAAGGTGGTATCCTACGCGTTGTTCATTCATTTGGATGAAATTCTGCACTTAGGAATAAGTAACCAACTCTTTTAAACACCCCCACACCATGTTACAAACCTCCTCCACTCGCATCCTCTACCACCTTGTAAAATTCGCCTCCCTCCTCTTCCATCTCGAACATCTCCGAATATACTACGTAACTAGTTTTCCCCTGCATGTTGATCCTGGTTCTCTGCAGCGCCTCTACCACCACATTCCCCCAACACTATACCTCCACGACCTCTCCCAACGTAGCTTCAATCGCCTTCTGTTACCCAACTGAGAAATCTGTCCTGATATATTCACGTCCCACCTGATGTAAAGGGAATCCGCCTCACCTCCCCCCAGTCAGGGCCCCCTTCCTCTCCACTTCTTTCCACTCAGATCCTAAGGCTTGGTCTGTAACAGCATTCCTCTTCGCTCCGCCAAAGCCCTCCTCCAAACATCTACTCACACAAACACACCTTGACTGCTACGTTCCCATCATACCCCTGTCCCTGACAGACTACGCTCACTCATCACTTCACGCATCTATGTTTCTATCTCGTCCAACACATTAGCTTTTACCTTTTCACTTACGCAACTGTTCCATTCCTGTTTTGTATTTTGTGTAACAATCATTTACCATTTCATCTGTGTAAATATTTTAATCAATCAAGAAATCAGTCGTTTTTAACTTATGCAACTGACTACATATCTTTTTATTGTTCAAACATTCATTTTGACAACCACCGTGTCCAAATTTACACTATGTTGAAGCATTTTTATCCTCACATGTCTGAAGAGCGGCGTCTTGTATCCGCTGACAGCCCACTCCCCGCTCACACGGTGCGAGGGCGTGTGAAATGACTATTAAGGAAAACCAAATTACAAATCTGGACAAGACGGCTCAATTCCCTGCTCCAGTTCTTCAAGCATATCAACAGAATTTCTGTATATTTCACATATTTCAAAGGGCTGAGACTAGGTGGTCTTAACGGCCAAAGTACAGGCGCTGCTCGATCTATGTATCTCGGATGATAGTGTCATGTTAAATGTCGTCTCACATTATCAGCAAAAAGTGCGGGTGTCGCTTCATGCATGGACCATATTCCCATCCTGGGGCCATATGTGAAATCTGAGCACATTTAAATGAGGACTTAATTTGTATTTATTAGGAGAACATTTCATACTGCGCTCAATGGCTGCTTGTTATCACAAATTCACAGTTATCGCTTGGTTCGTTTGTGGAGGAGTGTTTACTAAGACGCATTCGTTTCTATTATTGTATACTTTCACCCATGTCAGTTTTCGCTTCAAATTATGATACATCTTGTGTTAATTTGGCTACCACGTTAATTCAGAAGTGCTTAGGTACCCAGGCACATCCCGACAGATATTACTAACCCAGTCACAATAAGGGATATTTTTATACACTCTCGATCAGAACGGGGGGCTTGATGGCCCTACTCGTAAATGTCTGCACTTGTTGGAAGTGCTTTGACTTCCTTTTGGCTCCTGTAAACGCCTGTAAACGAATATTAAGGGAATTCTGCATCTGCACGAACGTAGTGCAGAAGGGTGATGTTATATATACGAGGGTTGGAACTTTAATAGTGGCAACTATATATTTACAGCTGGTACTAAATAGATATGTGTTTGAAAGTTTTACTGACCTTCAGAGTAATCACCAGCATTGCGTATAACCCGTTGCCAGCGATGTGGAAGTCGTAGGATACTCTTAGCAGTGCCAGTTGTGTTGACAGTTCGAGCGGCGCGGTCTATTACCAGACGAATTTGTAGCAGTTCCGAAGCGAATGCCGTGCAGTGTTTCCTTAAGTTTAGAAATCGAGTTGAACTCATGAAGGCTTAAGTCAGGGGAGCGCAGTAGGTGGTATAGCACTTAGTAGTCCCATCAGTCAAACAAATCAGTAACAGCTTGCACTGTACGTGATTCATCATTGTCCTGTAAAATGATGGTCAGGTCCTGCAGAAAGTGTCATCACTTCTAAGCTGGTCGTAGGTTGTGTTCCAAAAAATGAATAGCATTTGACTAATGGGGCTGTTTACGAACTTCTAGCACATGTAGAGGATAGTGAGAACATCTTGATTAAGGAACCCATATCCGGAAACGTATCGTTTACGTTCTACGACAGTTTCAATGCAGATGATTATCCACACCCATGTGAGAAATGTACTTAGGCGTGACCAAGTAGAATTGCTGCAATCCATTTGAAAAGAATACTGACTCGTTCCGTTATTAGTTACGCATTTGCATTACAACTTACCCCTTATGGTTTACAATAGTCGACAACAACAAGAACCCAGCATCTACGGCACCAGCCTCAACGTACCGATGCATTACAACAGCGGCTCGATGTGGCGACCACCAACGTTGTTACACACATTGTACCTCCGATGCATGTTCTGGTACACTCTCTCCATCCCACCTAGTGTCTCTTCAATGTCTTATGCAGTGGCCAGAACTTGTGCCAGCAGATCTTCCTCTGTCTCTACAGATGTCTCATAAATTAGGCTCTTCATACGACCCCAAAAGAAGTAGTCCATAGGGGTTAAATCCGGCAATCGTGGCGGCCACGAGATTGGACCACCACAGCCTATCCGTCTTTCACCACACCGTCTGTTGAGAAGTCTCCGGATAGCCAGTGAAAAGTGAGGTGGTGCTCCATCATGCTTAAACCACATTTCCTGACGGAAATTCAAAGGCACAACTTGCAAGAACGGGTCCACAACGTGTCGTAGGAAGACTAAGTATGCAGTACCCTTGAGCTTGGATGGAAGGAGGTATGGTCCAATCACATGACCGCCCAGGATACCTTGAAAGGTGGCTACAATGAGCCACAGCGCCAAGATTGCGCAAAAGAGTATTATTCAGCCGCCTCTACTGGCAGTGCTTGTCGAGAAGTCGTAGTGGAAAGTGCTTATCGAGATGTGGTAGTAGTGAGTCGGTGTTGAGATGTTGTAGTAGGGAGTGCTTGTTCCATGTTTTATGCAGTTTTGATGGGCTAGACAGCAGATGTTGTTCGAATGGAGATATTGTAATGATCAGAGTGCTTTTCGTCAATATATATGAAGGTAAAAAAATTCCCTTTTCTTTTTATTATTTCAATGTCTTAAATAATGCGTCATTACAGGTTCAGTCAACAAAGCATCTGGCTTGTGTTCTTGTATTAGAGTGTAATTCTGGTTTTCTTGCGCAATTATAGTATTTCTATTTTTTTAATTACTTAAAATATCTTGTCTTATTGAAGAAGAACTGTGCCAGATGTGTACGTTGAATCACACTTCCACACACAGAACAGTTACACTTGTGCTTTGGTTTCGTACGTTTTATAGTTACTGGGGACTTAATTAATTAATTGTGTTAACGGAAATTTTCTTTCATTTTTTTGTTGTTATTCTATGCAGTCAGATTGCGTACTAAAACTAGTCAGGGCCAACCGTTTACGAGACAGCGTAACCGGACAGTCAGCTACTAAAAATTAAAAATATTTGCATTATTATATAAATAACCCCAATGCACGTATTGACGAAAAGCACTCTGTTCATTACAATATCTCCATTCAAACAACATCTGCTGTCTAGCCCATCAAAACTGCATAAAACATGGAACAAGCACTCCCTACTACAACATCTCAACACCGACTCACTACTACCACATCTCGAAAAGCACTTTCCACTACGACTTCTCGACAAGCACTGCCAGTGGAGGCGGCTGAATAATACTCTTTGGCGCAATCTCTGGCGCTGTGGCTCAGTGAAGCCACCATCAGTGGCACCCAGCAATGTTGAACAGGTGCAGACACCAAAAAGTGACATTATTTCAATAGATGGAGCATCAGTGGCACCCAGTAATGTTGAACAGGTGCAGACACCAACAAGTGACATTATTTCAATAGATGCAGTCCATCAGTGGCACCCAATAATGTTGAACAGGTGCAGACACCAACAAGTGACATCATCTCAGTAGAAGCAGTACATCAGTGGCACCCAGCAATGTTGAACAGGTGCAGACACCAACAAGTGACAACATTTCAGTAGAAGCAGTTCCATCAGTGGCACCCAGCAATGTTGAACAGGTGCAGACACCAACAAGTGACAACAATTCAGTAGAAGCAGTCCATCAGTGGCACCCAGCAATGTTGAGCAGGTGCAGACACCAACAAGTGACATTATTTCAATAGATGCAGTCCATCAGTGGCACCCAATAATGTTGAACAGGTGCAGACACCAACAAGTGACATCATCTCAGTAGAAGCAGTACATCAGTGGCACCCAGCAATGTTGAGCAAGTGCAGACATCAACAGGTGACATCTTTTCAGTAGAGGCAGTCCATCAGTGGCACCCAGCAATGTTGAGCAGGTGCAGACAGCAACAAGTGACATCATCTCAGTAGAATCAGTTCCATCAGTTGCACCCAGCAATGTTGAACAGGTGCTACAGCAACAAGTGACACCATTTCAGTAGAAGCAGTTCCATCAGTGGCACCCAGCAATGTTCAACAGGTGCAGACACCAACAAGTGACATCTTTTCAATAGAAGCAGTTCCATCAGTGGCACCCAGCAATGTTGAGCAGGTGCAGACAGCAACAAGTGACATCATTTCAGTATAAGCAGTTCCACTAGTGACACCCAGTAATGTTGAACTGGTGCAGACAGCAGTCCATAATATTCACTATCACTAATCACACAGTTCATCAAAGTTCATTAGCACAAATTAAACATTTCCTAGTGGCACCCTTCATGTTGAACAAGTGTACGTAACAGTCCATAATATTCACCATCACTAATTAGACAGTTCATCAGCAGTAATTAAACTTTTCCAAGTGGCACCTATCAATGTTAAACAGGTGCAAGCACGAACAACAGTTTGAATGCACACACAATTGCTTTTACAAAATCATTATCAATGCTCTTACACTAAACATACAAATTATAACAAACACACAACTGATATCAGATAATTGTCATATTAACTATTACAACGACACAAATATCAGTAAACCTATAATATTCATGGGTGTCAGTGCAGGCCACAACAAACAAGTAATATAATATTTAGGAGATAGATCGGTACCAATTATTTGGGATTAGGAAAGGAAAACACACAAAATACACTCACTCATCTTTCATCCACATTAAGTACTACTGTGTAATTGAATAGTATTAACTGTGTAAATGCAATTCTGTCCAAAATTTTATGTTCAACTTGTGTATCAAGTAGTAGTGGCAGCAATGTATAACAGTCAATAATAGTTAGTCAACGTCGTAGTCATCATGTCAAGACCAATGTTTGCCAAGCCAAATCAAAATGTACAGTTTCTGAACAACTGTCAGTGTGCCAAGATATGCAATTACTTCCTTTCTCAAAAAAAAAAAAGTATATACTGCTTAGTGATTTAACAAAGTGTGTGTAGACAATCTTCTTTCCACTTGAGTGTTATTGTCTGCTATCTTCAACCTCCTTGTTCCATATAGACCAACAAACAAACAAAAAAAAATGCTCCTCACTTACTTCACCTCTTATCCACCAAAACTCCAATAATCATCATCATCATCACATAATCTTAATACTTCAATAATACCTCTTACATCGATACATATAAACCTTATCATCAATCTCATTTACCCTACCTCTTGTCCACCAAAACTCTGATAATCATCAACTTCACACAATCTCAATACCTCAATAATACCTCTTCAATACGTCGATACATATAAACCTTATTACCAATATCATTTCACTTCCATAACACCTCTTTCCTCTTGTCAGTCTCCTCGAACAAGTACAGACAAAATCCTAGTGCAAACTTCAATTTATCATCCCATGCAATCCGAAGACACAGTGTCCACACACAACATCTGTGTAATCCATCTGACCCAAATCTTCTACTCATTATGAATTATAAGATACATTTTGGTTACCTTGTCCATCATTAAAATAAAAGAAATGCATACATTACCTCTAACAGCCTTTAGTTTGAATAACTTTCAGTAAGTAGGTGCGTGTACATAGTATGAAAGGTCACATAAGACTTTGAATGAATAAATCGCAATATTTCACAGTGTGTACACCACATCACGAATCATGGCAAAACAGAAGCAAACATGTGGAGTATTTCTTGTGTCAAGTGTCACTTACTTTTTCAATTGCTCACGAAGAATGAAGTGTAATAACTGTCAATGGTCTAAACCTAGTGTTGGTATTTCATGTCGTTAGCTTCCTTTCTATTAGCATAAATTTATACAGCTTCCATAAAACCTCCAGCTCATGTGACTTCTATGAATTTTCTTGTATCATTGTCGTTCGTAGAATTATAGCAGTTCATTTTCTTATCTTAAAATATAAGGCGCTAAGCGTAAGCAAAACATGCAATAGCGAGTAAATATACCAGTAGAGAACAAAATGTCAACAAGTGGATGCAGCACAATTCCTACAACGAGGCTCTGCCAAGCAAACAATCTATAATTAATACCATAGTGTGACCTAAACTCCATGTTCGCACACAGTATATCAGCAGTTCTATATACCAAATTAAAGAATAGTCATGACAAAAAGCAGAAATGTGTAAATATGCAATCCATACGCAAAGCAGCAAATATATATCTTACATAATAAACAGGTCATTAGCATCATATCAGCATAAGCAAATAAATGTTCATATGTAATCTTAATAAGTAAACATGAAGGCGCAAGCAGATAAATCACAAAGTATAACCTACATACATAACCATATCAGCACAATTAATCAGGTGACAATTACAATTTATATAAATAAGCACAGCAGACACATAATAAAAAAAAAATGTGACATCAGTGAAAAAGCAGTGCAGCCAAGCGATGCATAATATACATAATTAACAACCCTGTTCATTAATCAATCATTGTCAAAATCAGTTAACACAAAGTATAAATCACGTAATCGCGAGCAGCAAATTACGTCAAAAGTACGTACCTAAGGGGAAATATGTTACCTGAAAAATAAACTCAATTAATAGTTACCTTTTTAGTTTATTAGTTTCTTCTTCGAAATTACATTCTTCCTGAAAATTTCTCGATAGCAAGTCCTCTTAACGTCGGACACACACAGAATTTATCTGAAGTTCTTAAATATTTGATACAACCGTATCCTGAAAAATACTGAACGTTAATAACATAATTCATCAAGTCACTATAACTTTATACTGAATTTATTCGGAGAAATTACACTGTGTATTTGATTACGGCTGTCAGTGCATTCGCACTGAGCGCTCGATCAGCTGTAGGCGCGTGACGTAGGAAGTGATTGTTTGCGGTCAACGACTGCCTTATGCGGCGCGCAGACTTGACTGTTGCTTTGAGTTTGTGCCGCCGCCGGAACACGGCGCGGTATTCTTGTACTCTCCGTGTGTTTATGTATAACTGTTAGTTTCTCGAAGTGTCATTCCACAAAAATTTTAACGTTCGATATGTGATGTATTCCCTTAGAGCGCCGAGATTTAAGAGTTTCTACTTCGACAGTGTTATCATGAATAATTTTGCGAACTCTATATGGACCGTTATAAAGCAGAAAAAATTTACGACACAAGCCTTTTCCTTTGTGAGACAAACGGTGAGACTTAATTAACACTTTTTGACCAACTGACAAGCTTTTTAAACGACCAGGACGTTTAGCTGATTTCTCTCTTCTAGCAGCCGCAGATGCAATATTTTACAGAGCCAGGTTGACAACTTCAGAATGCCGCAGTTTCCGTGTAGGCGGAAAAGGAACGATTTCAGAAATGCGATATGTCGGTGCTTTATTTTTTAATATCAGTATATGCGGTAAAGAAGTTGAACCATTAGGGAGTTTATTCAGAATGTTTTGGAAAATATGAAGATAATGATCCCACGTTCTGTGATTTTGATGACAGTAAAGTCGACACAATTTATTGATTTCCTTCATCCATCTCTCTGAAGCGTTAGATTGAGGGTGAAAAAGTGAAATGAAGATTGGTTTAATCTTACGACGCCGTAGAGTACGAAGCCAAATTTTAGAACGAAACTGTGATCCATTATCTGATATAACCTTATCAACATGTCCCACTTCTTTAAGAAAATGTTTGATGAAAGCGTTAGATACTGAACGAGCTGTTGCTTTGCGTAAAGGTGTAAAACACACATATTTTGATGTCAATTCTACTGCTACCAAAATGTACGCAAAACCATTAGTAGAACGAACCACTGGACAGAACAAATCGACTGCAGCGATGTCCTTTAATTTCGCTGGAATGATAGGAAACAACGGTGCTCTGTGAGAAATAGTTGGCGGCTTAGCCTTTTGACATAATTTGCATTTAGCAAGAACAGATCGAATACGTTTTTCCATATTACTGAAGTAGCAATTTTCTCGTAATTTATGAAAGCATTTTCTGGGACCAAAGTGTGCATAACTGAAATGTGTGGACCAAATCAATTTATTGACCCACTCGTCAGGAATGCAAACTAACCAAACAGAATTGTCGACCGATTTTCGTTTAAAAAGAATATCATTGCGAACTAAATAGTACTGTCTGATCGCTACGCTTTCCTTTCTCCTCCACTTCTGCTTAATGTCCTTCCAGATTGGATCCTTATTTTGCTCCTTAGCGATGTCCTGGAGCGAAGACGAAATAAAATTCTCAAACGCAACACCTTGAATATACATCAAACAATAATTGTTTTCTTTGCAGTCCTCTTCAGCACTCTGTTTCAAACCCATCGGTGCACATGATAAAGCATCAGCAATAATATTTGAAGAACCCTGTATGTAAACAATACTAAAGTCAAATTCCTGTAGATACAACGCCCATCGTGACAATCTTCCATGAGATAATTTTGTTGACATAAGAAATTCCAGAGCTCGGTGATCGGTGTAAACCTTAGTATGTCTGCCATACAAAAATATGCGAAATTTTGTGAAAGCCCATACAACAGCCAAAGCTTCAAGTTCCGTAATCGAATAATTCTTTTCTGATTTAGAGAGAACACGACTTCCAAATGCAATAGTTTTCTGTACTACAACGCCGTCTTCTTCTATCTCTTGAAATAAATATGCCTTTGCATGATGAGTCCGTCGCCAAACAAAAATCTTTAGATAAATCTGGATGTGAAAGAAGTGGAGCAGCAACTAAAGCATCACGAAGTTGTTCAAATTCTGATTGAGCTTCCTCATCCCAACACCAATTAGAATTCTTACCAGATAGTTCACATAAACGAGGTGTGGCCAAATCGTCCAATCTAAAAAGCGTCTAAGAAAATTACAGACACCAAGGAAACTACGAACATCACGTTTTGTGGTAGGAACAGCATAATTACGGATTGCGTCTAGTTTCTCTGGATCAGGAAGAATACCTTCTGTAGAAATAATGTGACCGAGAAATTTCACCTGAGAACGACCAAATTCAGATTTTTCCAAGTTCACTGTAATGCCAACTCTTGCAAAAATACGTAATAATGAATCCAAAATTTTGTTGTGCTCACTCCAAGAACGTTTAGCAATAAGAATGTCGTCAACATATGAAATAATATTGTCACAAAGATAAACAGGTAAAATTTCGTTTAAACTACGAATGAATGCTGCTGAAGATACAGTAAGTCTAAACGGTAATTTCCGAAACTGGTAACAGTTACCAAAGGCTAAAAAGGCAGTGTATTTTCTACAATCAGGGTGGAGTTCTATTTGCCAAAAACTTGTGCGTATATCAATCGTGGATAAAACTTTAATTCCATGGAAATGTTGAAGAAGTTCATCTAAATTTTGTGGGCGGTCAGTTTCAGGAATGATGATATTATTTATCTGTCTGGAATCCAGAACCAAACGAATTGACCCATCCTTTTTAAGAACGACGTGTAATGGGCTAGTATAAGGACTGACTGCAGGCTCAATAATGCCCTGATCTAACATGTACTGAAGTTCACTCATAACCTTGTCTCTGTAAGCCAAAGGAATAGCGCACGTTTCCCCCCGAAATGGTGTGTGTTCTTTTACTTTAAATAAATATTGTAAGCCTTGTATAATTCCTGTGTGATGACTAAATACTGTAGCATGTGAAGTCAAAATGTGGTGCAGTTCTTCTCTCGCATCGTCATCTGGCACTTCAGCTTTTTTAACCTTTTCATTAATTAATTCTTCGCTATTAATTATATCATCCATCGCGTCTCTGTATCTAATGTCATTGTCATGAATAAACACACTGTCGTCATAATGCTCAACGAAAACATCGGAAGTAAGAAACCTTAAATATTTTGTATCTGATTCAGATCTTGCTAAACACTCGAAAAATTTCAAACATTTCGGCATTCCGGCAACAGTCAAATTCACACTTCCTTCTTTAAAGTTTAAAATAGCCTTATGTGTGTTAAGAAACTCCATACCTATTATAATTTGTGTACTGAGTAATGGAACAATAATAAAATTAGCAGAAAATTCGTATCCTTGACAAATGAAATTTAGGTTGGTCTGTTGTTTAACTTCCACACTTTTTCCAGAAATCGCTCCTCGAATTGTAGTTTTAGAAACAGGTAACACAGGACAAGCAATAGTTCTTACACATATACGAAAAACTGATTCACTAATGACATTCAGTGGGCTCCCAGAATCTAAAACTGCAGTGAACTTATTATTACCCACACATACTTCAATAACAGGATGTAAAAATGCGTCTACATTATTTTCCTTTTCGTCTAGCAAAATGTCTCTCATGTCTTCCAGGCGTACGTAGTGTAAAGTCGTAGTCTCATTACTTTCTGAACCGTCTATATTGCTGCCAGAAGCCGAAGCTACAAGTCATTATCGATTGCTTGCGTCACGTCTTTGATTATTCGCGTCATTTTGCGGATCAATTTCTACGATTTGGACTTGTCTCTCTGAAGTTCTGTCACGTGGAGGATGCCAATTAGGTCCTTCCTGTCTGTTAGATGCAAATTCTTGGTTGTGTCTGTTATTAAAATTTCTGTTTTCCTGTCTGTCTGCATAACTACTTCTTTGTAATTTCGACTGTCACTTCTGAAATTATTGTTGTATCTACTACCCTGGTTATTTCTGTAGTAAGAATTTCTATTACTGTATGAATAATTTCTGTCTTGATAATACCGATTACTGTTTCCGTATGATTGATCATTCCGGCAGGAATTACCGTTATTATAATTGTCTGTGTAATTTCTGTTAGAACGTCTGTTATTGTCATAAGGCTGGTATCTATTGTCCTGTCTGTTTCGTCTGTCATTCTCAAAATGACCCATATAACGTCCGTTCCGATCACTATCACTTTTCTCTGAAAATCTATTGTGATTACCGTTACTGAAAAAATTACAAGAAGTCCCGTCGTCGTTATCATACTCAAGTTCTTGTAGCAAAGTCTTAAAAGTCTCAATGTCGTCTTTACATCTTCCGGCTAAAGCAGTTTGTCTTATGGATTGTGGCAGCATAGTTAAACAAATGCGAATTAATTCAGTCGGGCTATAATGGCTGGAAAGGAACTGATTCTTTCGAATCATGTCTTCAAAGTATTCTGCTGGCGTGCGGAACTCAGATTGTTTAAAATTACGCTGCATAATAAGACTGTGTTTTACTCTGTCTTGCGTGTTTTCGGACCAATATGCCGATAGAAATGCATGATAAAAATCATTTAGATTATTACAATCTCTAATAAGTGCGCGCATCCGCGTCGCCGGTTCGTTTTCTAAATATCCACACATAAATTCCAGTTTGTGACTTAGTGGCCAATTTGGTGGAAGTGCGTACATAAATTGATCTAACCATGAACATAGATGTATGTCGTTCTTAGAATTGCGAAAGATCTTAAATTTCCGAACAGTTAAGAAGTGTTTATAGTCAAAGTTTTCTCCTCGTGGCGACAAAGACCTACCGCGTCTGTCCCAGTCCGAATGTCGATTATTGTCAAGTTCACGCGCCTGGCGCTCTCTTGTTGCTTCTCGTAAATGAAATAAATTATTTTCTTCAAAGCCCTCTGCTATCTGTGATTCTAAATTTCTTCTGCTGTCTTTTCCTACGATTTCGCCTTCAATTTGTTTGACTTGCTTTCGTAATGCCTCAACTTCCCTTTTAACGCGTTCATTAAATTTTCCCTGATTTTCAACATGTTTATTTATGTTCTGATACTCTTCGGTTTCTGCAAATGGCAATGGTGTTGTATCATCTGAATCTCTGTCCCCATTTAAACTAAGACTTTTCAGTTTATCTGATATCTCCTCAACTCTTTCAGATAAGTCACCTAATTGTTCTTTCTGTTTATTTACGTCTTCCGTAAGTGTCGCGACTCGGGTTTCAGTATTGACACATTTGGTAGTTAACTGTTCATATTGTTGTGTTACGTTATTTAATCTGTCATTTGGTACGGATTCCTCGATTCTCTCAAATATTTCTTCCTTATCGTGTGCACTTTGTAAATTTTTGTACTATCACGCGATCTCTTTCTTCCTGTTCTCTATCCTGCGCCTTTTGTCTAATCTCTACTACAATTAATCTATTATTGTGAGCATTCAAAATCGGTTGTACTTCTTCTCTGATTTCTTTCTTTAATTCATCTTTCATATTTTCGAGACATGTCCCTATTCGTGAGTCTAACCGTGTTTCCATTGTTCCCATCTCAGTTTTAATAGTTCCTATCTCAGTTTTAATTGTTCCTATCTCTGTTTTAAATTCAGATCGAAAATTTAAAACTGCACTCATCAACTGCTCCATATTAACTTGTTCGAAATTCTTTTCGACCCTAACATTTCCCGTAAAACTAACTTCCTTCGTCATAGCAGTAAAGCTATCTGTGTTCAATACTATCCCAGAATCTTCTGTCGTTAATCTCGTATTCTGAAGATTTTTTGATTGTGAAAAAATTTGAATTGGTTCCGGACTATTTTCCCGACTTATTAAATTGTTTTCAACTTCATTATTCATCATACTGTTGTCCTGTGTTGGCGAGTTCGCCATGTCAACAATTTCGTCATTCTGACTATCCATCATTTTTGCCTTTTTCATCGATCGCTTAATCATTTACAAAATATACAAAACTCGTCACTATATGAAAATTACACACAATGACACTTTATCATCAACAATATCATTCACACGAAATGCTTCCCTCAAACACGAATAACGAACAATTGAAATCTTCCTAACTGCACAAAATTGTCAAACCCGTGTACAAGACAACAAAAAAATACCATTAGAAGAATGACAATTACCAAATCTACACATGCAATATAGACTAAAATTACTAAACTACAAATTACTACAACAATACTGCTGTCTACTATTTTTACAATCAGAAGAATTCCAAGGGACGATCCGAAGCAGCGGTCGCCACGTGCATGGGGGCTTATTTATATAATAATGCAAATATTTTTAATTTTTAGTAGCTGACTGTCCGGTTACGCTGTCTCGTAAACGGTTGGCCCTGACTAGTTTTAGTACGCAATCTGACTGCATAGAATAACAACAAAGAATGAAAGAAAATTTCCGTTAACACAATTAATTAATTAAGTCCCCAGCAACTATAAAACGTACGAAACCAAAGCACAAGTGTAACTGTTCTGTGTGTGGAAGTGTGATTCAACGTACACATCTGGCACGGTTCTTCTTCAATAAGACAAGAAATTTTAAGTACCATTTATATTTAAGTAATTAAAAAAAATAGAAATACTATAATTGCGCAAGAAAACCAGAATTACACTCTAACACAAGAACACAAGCCAGATGCTTTGTTGACTGAACCTGTAATGACGCATTATTTAGGACATTGAAATAATAAAAAGGAAAGGGAATTTTTTTACCTTCATATACATTGACGAAAAGCACTCTGATCATTACAATATCTCCATTCGAACAACATCTGCTGTCTAGCCCATCAAAACTGCATAAAACATGGAACAAGCACTCCCTACTACAACATCTCAACACCGACTCACTACTACCACATCTCGATAAGCACTTTCCACTACAACTTCTCGACAAGCACTGCCAGTGGAGGCGGCTGAATAATACTCTTTGGCGCAATCTCTGGCTCTGTGGCTCAGTGTAGCCACCTTTCAACCCACTCACATGTTAATTCCAAACCTGTCTTGAAATCCCTGAACCTGCGTGGCATGAAGGTTTTCGTCCGCCCAGACATGGCTATGTCGAGCATTCAGAACACAGTCCCTGGTGAACCTACATTCATCTGTCAAGAGAACTCGACTTGAAAACAGGGGCGCGTCGATGCAACGGTGCAGGAACTATGTGCAGAATGCGACGCGTTGTGGAAAGACTGCTGGACCCATACCGTGTACCATATATAAGTGGTACGGATGTAAATGTTTCTCATGCAGGACGTCCAAGACGGTACTGTGACTATCAGACATCGCACGTGCAATTTTTCGTGAACTCGTTGACGGGCTGTCTTCAATGCGAAGCAGTACACCTTCTTCAAATTCGGGAGTGCGGCGTCGCCGTGGAGCACCACTGTCCTGCCTCCTCACGGTGAACGTCCCCGTTTCTCGTAGCCGTTGTGTAACTTCCGCAAACAGTTTGTGTGATGGAGTGTGGCGAACGTTCGTGATAAAGCCTACTAGCAGCTCTTCCATTACCTTCAGCTTAGCCGCACACAAGGAGCATGTCTGTGTATTCCGCAAACGTGTACTGAATCATGTTTCCTCTATCGGTGATTCACAGGTATTGACTCGATATCACAGCAAAGCAGACAATAAGTGACATCTGGGGATCGTTTGACGTAGTACACGTCATCGTGTCTATTCTGCTGCATACCAGGACAGGGGACACTGACACGTTTCTCTTGCCCTAAGCAGACGTCCTCCTTTATTGAATTTCAATTCCCCCCGAAGGGGGCGGGCTGGCAGCAACTTAGTATGCCGCTCTTCAGCCCACAGACTTTGTAAGAAAGATGAAGAGAATAAATAATAAAAACAGGCGATAAAATCGGAGACTTAAAGAATAACATGGCGAAAAGAAATCGTGGAACTTAAAACAAAGAACAGAGGGATGATGACATTAAGAAAATACATACAAAGCAGACAGGTAAAACAATAGACAGACAATTAAAAAAAAACACGGCGACAGTCTGGTTTCTGTTCGCAAAAGACATAAAATTCACACCCAGCGACAGCATGGTTTCTGTTCGCAACACGAGAAAGACGAACAACACTGAACAGTCACTGGAACATTGCACTAAAAAGTTGGCAAATGTGACATACCACAGCCGAGAGCAGGTGGGGGGAAACTGGACAGATGATGGGAAAATAAAAAAGGGGAGGAGCCAGGAAATGAGCTGATGGAGGATGAGAACCTGTAAGAGGGGTGGGGGGGGGCCCTGGGCAGACGCGACAGGGAGTGGGGTAGGCAGAGGAGGGGAATACAAAAGGACGCGGGGAGGGGGGGAGAAGGGAGGTAGGGAGAGGTTAAGTGGGGAGAAAACAGGACGGAAGGGGGGAAGAGGGAGCCCAGGGAAAGGACAGAGGAAAGGAGGGGGAGTGAGGATCAGAGTTGATAGGAGGGATAAATGGAGGGAGAGAGGGCATCATCCGGGAGTTGATGGAAGCGACCATGGCAAAGGAGACGTAGGGTCGAGAGATGGAGGGTAGGGGGGACACAACGGTGAAGACGTGGCAGGGGGCGGGGTTGGGAGAGGAGAGGAGCAACCAGGGGGTGAGGGGGTTCAAGACGGCGGTAGGTGTAGTGGATGCGGATATGTTCGAGGAGTAGGAGCAGATGGGGGAAAGGAATGAGATCATGGAGGATCCGCATGGGGGACGGGAGGCGTATACGGAAGGCGAGGCGTAGTGCATGACGCTCAAGGATCTGGAAAGACTTATAGAATTTGTGGGGGGGGGGGGGGCAGATATCCAGGCAGGACTGGCATAACAGAGGATAGGACGGATTAAGGATTTGTAGGTGTGGAGGATGGTAGAGGCGTGCAACCCCCCATGTCCAGCCAGAGAGGACTTTGAGGAGTCGGAGGCGGTTGTGGTCTTTGGATTGGATGGAGCGGAGACGAGGGATCCAGGTGAGGTGAGGGTCAATGGTGAAGCCAAGGTAGGTGAGAAGCAGACGTTGACGAGGTACACATATGTATTGAAACTGTCGTAGAACGGAAACGATACGATTCCGGACTTGGGCTCCTATTCAAAATGTTTTGTACTACTACTCTCTACATGTCCTACAAGTTTGTAACGGGAATTTCATTGATCGTGACCGGGCCAAATGTCTCACGAAATAAGCGTCAAACAAAAAAAAAAAAAAACTACAAAGAACGAAACTTGAAGGGGGAAACCAGATGGCGCTATGGTTGCCCCGCTAGATTTCTCTGCCATAGGTCAAACGGATATCAACTGCATTTTTTTTAAATAGGAACCCCCATTTTTATTACATATTTGTGTAGTACGTAAAGGAGTATGAATCTTTTAGTTGGATCACTTTTTTCGCTTTATGATAAATGACGCTGTAATAGTCACAAACATATGGCTCACAATTTTAGACGAACAGTTGATAACACGTAGGTTTTTAAATTAAAATACAGAACATAGTAACGTTTGAACGTTTTATTTCGGTTGTTCCAATGTGATACACGTACCTTTGTGAACTTATCATTTCTGAGAACGGATGCTGCTACAGCATGATTACCTGTAAATACTACATTAATGCAATAAATGCTCAAAATGATGTCCGTAAATCTCAATGCATTTGGCAAAGCGTGTAACGACATTCCTCTCAACAGCGAGTAGTTCGCCTTCCGTAATGTTCGCACATGCATTGACAATGCGCTGAAGCATGTTGTCAGGCGTTGTCGGTGGATCACGATAGCAAATATCCTTCATCCTCCCCCACAGAAAGAAATCCGTGGACGTCATATCCGGTGAACGTGAGGGCCATGGTATGGTGATTCGACGACCAATCCACCTGTCATGAAACATGCTATTCAATATCGCTTCAACCGCACGCGAGCCGGTCGGTGTGGCCGTGCGGTTAAAGGCGCTTCAGTCTGGAACCGCGTGACCGCTACGGTCGCAGGTTCGAATCCTGCCTCGGACGTGGATGTGTGTGATGTCCTTAGGTTAGTTAGGTTTAATTAGTTCTAAGTTCTAGGCGACTGATGACCTCAGAAGTTAAGTCGCATAGTGCTCAGAGCCATTTGAACCGCACGCGAGCCATATGCCAGACATAAATCTTATTGGAAGTACATCGCCATTCTCTCATGCAGTGAAACATCTTGTAGTAACATCGGTAGAAAATTACGTAGATCAGCATACATTGCACCATTTAGATTGCCATCGATAAAATGGGAGACGAGTATCCTTCATCCTATAAGGCCGCACCATACATTAACACACCAAGGTCGCTGATGTTCCACTTGTCACAGCCATCGTGATTTTCCGTTGCCCAATAGTGCATATATATATATATATATATATATATATATATATATATATATATATATATATATATATACAGGGTGGTTCATTGATAGTGATCGGTCCAAATATCTTATGAAACAAGCATCAAACAAAAAAACTACAAAGAACGAAACTCGTCTAGCTTGAAGGAGGCTAACAGATGACGCTATGGTTGGCCCGCTAGATGGCGCTGCTATAAGTCAAACGGATATCAACTGCGTTTTTTTAAATAGGAACCCCCATTTTTTATTACATATTCTTGTAGTACGTAAAGAAATCTGAATGTTTTAGTTGGACCACTTTTTTCGCTTTGTGACAGATGGCGCTGTAATAACCGCCAACGTATAAGTACGCGGTATCACGTAACATTCCGCCAGTGCGGAAGGTATTTGCTTCGTGATACATTACCGTTGTTAAAACTGACCGTTTACTAATTGCGGAAAAGACCGATATCGTGTTGATGTATGGCTATTGTGATCAAAATGCCCAATGAGCGTGTGCTATATATGCTGTCCCGTATGTTGGATGACATCATCCAAGTGTCCGGACCTTTCACCGGATAGTTACGTTATTTAAGGTAACAGGAAGTGTTCAGCCACATGTGAAACGTTAACCACGACCTGCACCAAATGATGATGCCCAAGTAGGTGTTTTAGCTGCTGTCGCGACTAATCCGCACATCAGTTACAGACAAATTGCGCGAGAATCGGGAATCTCAAAAACGTCGGTGTTGATAATGCTACATCAACATCGATTGCACCCGTACGATATTTCTATGCACCAGGAATTGCATTGCGACGAATTTGAACGTCGTGTACAGTTCTGACACTGGGCACAAGAGAAATTACGGGACGATGACAGATTTTTTGCATGCGTTCTATTTAGCGACGAAGCGTCATTCACCAACAGCGGTAACGAAAACCGGCATAATATGCACTATTGGGCAACAGAAAATCCACGATGGCTGCGACAAGTGGAACATCAGCGATCTTGGCTGGTTAATGTATGGTGCGGCATTATGGGAAGAAGGAAAATCGACGCCCATTTTATCGATGGCAATCTAAACGGTGCAATGTTCATGACAGGTCGATTGGTCGTCGAAGCACCATACCATGGCCCGCATGTTCACCGGATATAACGTCCCTTGATTTCTTTCTGTGGGGAAAGTTGAAGGATATTTGCCATCTTGATCCACCGACAACGCCTGACAACATGCATCAGCGCATTGTCAATGCATGTGCAAACATTTCGGAAGGCGAACTACTCGCTGTTGAGAGGAATGTCGATACACGTATTGCCAAATGCGTTGAGGTTGACGGACATCATTTTGAGCATTTATTGCATTTATGCGGTATTTACAGGTAATCACGCTGTAACAGAATGCGTTCACAGAAATGATAAGTTCCCAAAGGTACATGTATCACATTGGAACAACCGAAATAAAATGTTAAAACGTATCTACGTTTTGTATTTTAATTTAAGAAACCTACCCGTTACCGACTGTTCGTCTAAAATTGTGAGCTATATGTTTGTGACTATTACATCGCCATCTATCACAAAGCGAAAAAAGTGGTCCAAGTAAAACATTCATATTTCTTTACGTACTACAGGTAAATGTAATAAAAAATGTGAGTTCCTATTAAAAAAAGGAACGCAGTTGATATCCGTTTGACCTATGGCAGAGCTATCTAGCCGGCCAACCATAGCGCCATCTGGTTTCCCCCTTCAAGCTAGACAAGTTTCGTTCTTTGTAGTTTTTTCGTTTGACGCTTATTTCGTGAGATATTTGGCCCGGACACGATCAATATAAGTGTTACATTTTAATAATCAGCACCTATCAAGTATTTCCAGTCTCTGAATAAAGTGTTTTGTCAGCTCAACAGTAAACTATCTTTCTCTATCTTTCTAGCTCCCGCTGGTCCTCGCTGATCTAACTATGACGTCGTCAGCCAATGTCGCCTGGAACTGAGCTGTCAAAGTGAAGAGAATATCTGCTTTGATGGACTGGCCCCTGAGCGCTGGTGGGGCCTCTGGTGTCGTGCAGTCTTCCCGGAGAGGGGAGATGCGGCGTCTGATTTGCGCATGGAGGTAAGAATAAGGGGAGATGGCGCTACGTATCCCAGCCGTACTACGTTTTGAAGCCATGGGGGCGTGGCTCGCTGCCACGACACTCTGACCAAAACATTGCCAGTGTGCTATAGCGCTGCGTGTATTACAGTCGCTAATTGCACCATATACGCATGTAACGTCATCAAATCTCGTAAAGGCGAAATTCCGCGTTTCTTCTGATTAAAAATAGTTTTTAATGTAATATTACGAATAGCTAGCCTTCAATGTAAACGATACAATTTTGTTAATTCAGTAATAAACGTGTATCACAAACTAAATAATAGAAACTGAAAACTAAGTTAGCTATACCCTCCCTCCAAAGCCCCATAAATACATCTTGTTTGTAATATGTACTGGGACAATTCAGTTACGTTACACTACTGGGAAACACTGTTCATTACCACCAATATTTACTGAAATACGGTACATAGAATGGCAAATCTACACAGTGTCCTGTTTAGGCCTATACTTTACGGCAGTTAATGTAGTGTTAGCTTTTAATTTGGTACGTGATGAAGACAAAGTGAGTTACTCAACACTTCGATTATCGACGATACGTACGTATTATACTGAAACGTGAACTTGAAAACTAAGAATTTAATTCTTTGAATTAACATACCTTTTGAAAATGTTTTGGGTGTGTAGGGAAAATTGATGGTACAGCATTTCCTCGGAGCCTTACTGTTGAAAGGGAAGTTCGGTCTATGTCCTCTTCTCGGAAATGCTGAGAACATATAGTGCTCCATTTAGACGCACGCCAATTCTTCCTCCTCACGGCATTCTCCCCCAGAGCTTTCCGCCTTTCATTTTTAGGAAATCTAAAATCATACAGGAGAAAAACACGCTATAGTACAAGTGCCGATGTAGCACACGTTCATTCACAATGAAGTTGTAAAATCACACTTAACGAGACAACTTACACATGAAATGTTATTCCATTCGATTTCGCATCACAATCAGAACGATTCGTACATCCGAACACCACACAAGTCACCGTAATAGCGAAAAATCCTTCCAAAAGCGAGCGACAAGCCTATGCACACAAGCTTACAGGAGCAACGTTTTGGTCGGATTGAGATGGCCACCCTCGGCTTCACATAGCTTCACAGCTGTGACGTCACGGCGTCTCCCTCTGTTCTTACCTCCATGGATTTGCGTCTACTGCCACGTTCGCGCCACCTCTGGGGGTCCGCAGATGCTGACATTCCAGCTGGCATTGTTTTGACGGCCAGCGTCTCACGGTAACTCCACAGCCAGTGTCTCACGGTAACTCCACAGAACACAAATACGTTAATACGTTACACATCAAACCCTATCGCACTTCATTATGAACCGTTGTATCAGATCTTAAAAAATTATTGTAAAATTACAAGAAGAGAAGAAACTGAAAATATGTTCCGAAGCAAGTCTTGAAGCTCTTTGGTTTCTTTTCTGCAGGTAAAATCTAAAATATGACTTAGACTTTTCCAGCGTAATAAGTCTTGAAAGTCTTCTACAGTCAACTCGATCGTTTTTGATCAACGGGAAAGTCAAAAAAGTCTTTTTCATAACTTTTCATAGGGGTCATTGACACGTGTCAATGTGGTATTTAAATTGTTCCCACACTGCAGCGAGCATGTCTTGAGTTACAGTTTCCTCAGCTGCTGTTATGCGATTTCTCAATTCATTCACTGTTATTGGTAACGGAGGCACATAAACATATAAGCCCCCCACAAGAAATAATCACGTACAGTCAGGTCTGGTGGTCTTTGAGGCGAGTAATGTAAGGTTGAATAATTTGGTCCAATGCGATCGATCCATCGTTCAATAATCCTTTGATTTAAAATTTCCCGCACTTCCACATGCCGTTGTGCCAGTGCCCCATCCTGTTTGTAAATGAAGTCGTTCGAATCAGTCTCCAGCTGTGAGAAAGGAAAGTTCTCGAGCATATCGAGAAATGTGCTTTCTGTAACAGAGTTCTCGGCAAAGAAAAATGGACCATATAACTTTTACCGTGAAACTGCACAAAACACAAATTTTGGAAGGTCCCCCTTATGTTGCACAACTTCATGTGGTTGTTGCGTACCCCACATTCTCTCATTATTAGAGTTCACTTTTCTGTTTAAATGAAATGTTGGCTCGTCACTAGTCACTAAGCGTGGAAGAAAACTATTATCTCCCGTGTTGCCAAGAACGAAATTACATAACTCCACACGTTGTTGTTTGTCATCTTCACGGAGAGCTTACAGTAGCTGAATTTTGAATGGTCTCACGTGTAAACGTCGACGCAACACACGCCAGACGGACATCGGGGGATATTGAGCTGTTCATCTGCACGGCGAACGGGTTTCTGCGGACTCCTTGTGAAACTGTGGCGGATGCGTTCGACATCTGTGTCAGACACTCGGGGACGGCCCGGCGATTTGCCTTTACACAAACAACCTTTTTCTCGGAATTGTTCATGCCATCGTCTAATGATCTGTGCTGTAGGAGGATCCACACCATACCTTGTAAGGAAGTAACACTGAACATTTTTTACCTGACCCGCATTGCGCAGAACGTAGATCGCAAAACGCTTTCTGTTGTCCTGACACCATTGTTACTAGAAAAATATTTTTGGAAATTTGTGGTAAGGTCTAATGGGACCAAACTGCTGAGGTCATCGATCCCTAAGCTAACACACTACTTAACCTAACTTATGCCAGGGGTAACACACACAACCACGCCCGAGGGAGGACTCGAACCTCCGACAGAAGGAGCCGCGCGAACCGTGGCAAGGCGCCGCGACCGTGCGGCTAACCCGTGTGGCTTACTAGAACTGAAGTGGGCACACACTGCTGCTATCTAGCGGGAACCTAGTAAAACTAGAGGGTTTGCTCTTTCCAACAGTACGTTGTTCACTCACATATCTCAAATAACATAACAGCTATCACTTTTTTAAATAGGATGATTCTTTTTTGATACACAAACATACGTTTGTTTTCAGAACAAAAAAAAATACAGAATTCTTGATTCTTATATTATATTGATTTTCAGTTAATACGAGTTTTTTCGTCTTCAGATTACTGCAGTTAATGAACATTTTTGTATCTCATATGTTTCGCTTTCATTTTAAGCACCTTCTGTCGTCATTCTGGAAATGAGGCCTTCATAATATAACGTAAAATTGGCGTACAATTTACGGAGTTTTTCCCTCTTCTTTACATATTGTGAAATCCACTGCATTTCCTCTTCGTTCATAGCCGAGGTTTAGGTCGAAAAAAATCTGGCAACACAATCACTTTTCACAATTTGTCGCTTTCTGAACCCATTTTTCCTTACACTGCATTTATGTTTGCTTTCCACTTAACTCGACTTGCGTAAACGTTACAAAAGAAGAAATAGTATAGTTTCAAGCGTTCCACCAAAGTACAGCGTTTATGTTTATTCATTTGTTTTCTCTGTACGCTGAGAAAATTACCAGCCAGTGAATGCAATGTTTTTCCTTTCATAGTCGTGTGTATGTGTGGTTTTTTTGTGGGAAGGGGAGAGAGAGAGAGAGGGAGCGAGAGAGAGAGAGAGAGAGAGAGAGAGAGAGAGAGAGAGTTTAGATAGTGTAGGTAGGAACACATTTTTAAAATACACTGCGTTGGCGGCGCTTCTGCAAATTTTTCATGCAAACAATCACTAATACCGGTTTTTATTTCCTTTACTGCGAAACACCTGTATAATCGTTTATTGCAAAAAATTACAAGTCATATTGCTCAAAAGACCAATGTTACATAGAAGTCCACATGTTTGGTGAAATGTAAACCAATGTTACAGATTAAAATGACAGCGGTCATTTTTGCTCTGTATATACACTCCTGGAAATTGAAATAAGAACACCGTGAATTCATTGTCCCAGGAAGGGGAAACTTTATTGACACATTCCTGGGGTCAGATACATCACATGATCACACTGACAGAACCACAGGCACATAGACACAGGCAACAGAGCATGCACAATGTCGGCACTAGTACAGTGTATATCCACCTTTCGCAGCAATGCAGGCTGCTATTCTCCCATGGAGACGATCGTAGAGATGCTGGATGTAGTCCTGTGGAACGGCTTGCCATGCCATTTCCACCTGGCGCCTCAGTTGGACCAGCGTTCGTGCTGGACGTGCAGACCGCGTGAGACGACGCTTCATCCAGTCCCAAACATGCTCAATGGGGGACAGATCCGGAGATCTTGCTGGCCAGGGTAGTTGACTTACACCTTCTAGAGCACGTTGGGTGGCACGGGATACATGCGGACGTGCATTGTCCTGTTGGAACAGCAAGTTCCCTTGCCGGTCTAGGAATGGTAGAACGATGGGTTCGATGACGGTTTGGATGTACTGTGCACTATTCAGTGTCCCCTCGACGATCACCAGTGGTGGACGGCCAGTGTAGGAGATCGCTCCCCACACCATGATGCCGGGTGTTGGCCCTGTGTGTCTCGGTCGTATGCAGTCCTGATTATGGCGCTCACCTGCACGGCTCCAAACACGCATATGACCATCATTGGCACCAACGCAGAAGCAACTCTCATCGCTGAAGACGACACGTCTCCATTCGTCCCTCCATTCACGCCTGTCGCGACACCACTGGAGGCGGGCTGCACGATGTTGGGGCGTGAGCGGAAGACGGCCTAACGGTGTGCGGGACCGTAGCCCAGCTTCATGGAGACGGTTGCGAATGGTCCTCGCCGCTACCCCAGGAGCAACAGTGTCCCTAATTTGCTGGGAAGTGGCAATGCGGTCCCCTATGGCACTGCGTAGTAGCCTACGGTCTTGGCGTCGCTGCGGTCCGGTCCCAGGTCGACGGGCACGTGCACCTTCCGCCGACCACTGGCGACAACATCGATGTACTGTGGAGACCTCACGCCCCACGTGTTGAGCAATTCGGCGGTACGTCCACCCGGCCTCCCGCATGCCCACTTTACGCCCTCGCTCAAAGTCCGTCAACTGCACATACGGTTCACGTCCACGCTGTCGCGGCATGCTACCAGCGTTAAAGACTGCGATGGAGCTCCGTATGCCACGGCAAACTGGCTGACACTGACGGCGGCGGTGCACAAATGCTGCGCAGCTAGCGCCATTCGACGGCGAACACCGCGGTTCCTGGTGTGTCCGCTGTGCCGTGCGTGTGATCATTGCTTGTACAGCCCTCTCGCAGTGTCCGGAGCAAGTATGGTGGGTCTGACACACCGGTGTCAATGTGTTCTTTTTTCCATTTCCAGGAGTGTATTTTGTTACTGCTATAAGTTTTAACATTACATTATTGTTTTGAAAGAAACAATATTTAAGGAAAATATTGCTTCAGATTTCAAAGTGCTGACTTCTTTCCAGAATTCATGTGGATTCTCACGATATTTCCGCTGTTCATAAATTAACTCACTGTACTTTTCTTCAACCTCCGCAAACTTGCTTTTGCAGCACTTCATGGAATTTTTGTAAAACTGCAGTAACTTGTCACTTACCGTTCACGAAAATATGTATAAAAATACGTGATTTCCGTACGTAATCCTTTTACTTACATCGGACGCAGCTACCTCCATGTTACGAGGTTGTTACATTTCAGCCACGTATCTACTGGTAAAGTCTCGATTCGAGAATGTGTATTCGATTCCATTTCGTTGTCTGCTCTCTACTGGAAAGCAGCGTGCACAATATGGGAACTATCATCATGTTTTACAATCCTGCAAAAGCGTCCCTTCTGAACTGATGTACTTTTCGTCCTGAGACAATGAGTAATTCCTTCAAAAGGAAGAAATAGTAAGGCTTCATTACCCGTCGGCGATATTGTAACTGGAGAACAAGCCCGGATGAGTGAAGAACGAGAAAGGAAATTCTCTGCTTCCTTTTCAAAGGAATCACACTGGCATTTGGCTTAAATGGTGCAGTAAAATCACAGGCAATGTAGGCTAAATGTCGTCGGATGGTCAGGGATTTGGACCAATGTTCTTAAAAGTGCAGGTCCAGCGCCTTCTCTACTGTGCCATGTGGATAGTATCCTGTGAAAGAACTGATCCTGCGCGAGACAGTAGAGAGCTGTGAATTGATATCATCCGGGACCATCAGCCTACAGTTTAGGATAGAGCCGTAATACTTCTGGGAACTTCCTAAATGACATTGTCACCAACCTTCTAACCTCGTTCTCATTCTAAACTCGTTTCATTCTCGTCAGAAAAGTGCCCACAATCGTCAAAAGCATCCGATGCTACTCTGTAAGATACAGTTTATTTTTAACACATGAAGGTTGGTTAGAACATAAAAGTTTTCTCATTTAGACAAATGACAGATTTTTCTAAGTGCCTGAACGTATCGCCTATCTACAGACATTCATTGTTTTCGGTGCCTCAGTTGTCCACTTAATCATTGCATACTGCGAGATAGTAGAGTTATTGTTTTAAAGTGAAAATTACGTGATTGTTTCTAAGTTTATTGCAGCAAAAGGGCCTCCATGAAATTTACCAGTTTAGTTAGTGGGAAGGGCTTCGGAATGAAAAATTAAGGGCTAGTAGCAAAGTGAAGCGAGATGCGCAGAACTGTTACCAGTGAAATAAAACAGATAATTAGCTATGACTGACTCACTTCGAAATTAAACAGAATGAGTACAAATGTCCTGTCAAGGACCGAATGACACAATTAACTAGCCGCGAATGTTAGCTGCGCGGTCTTAGGCTCCATGCCACGGTTCGCGTGGCTTCCCCGGCGGAAGTTCGAGTCCTCCCTCGGGCATGGGTGTGTGTGTTGTACTTAGCGTAAGTTAGTTTAAGCTATATTAAGTGGTGTGTAAGCCTAATGTGGCGCTGCGTTTCCTTAGAGTTGACATGACTCAGTGGTGGTGGTTGTCCCAGTCGGGATGACGTGGAACGGCTTCCGTCTCTCACGACAAGGCCACCCTGTACCTAGTAGAAAAACACAAACTCCTCGCGTGGTTTGGTCATATTTCAGATAGCGTCTTTCGTGATTAATGTCAATATTTCGATAGTGCAGCGCGTCAGAATGTGTAAGCCGCTCTTGCTTCTTTACTGTTAAACGCGGCAATTGCACCACTCGATGACTCCTTTGACCTGAAATGATGACTACCAGTTTTCTTTTGTTGTGAGTCCGCGACAGACTTTTCAGCTTGCGCGAACTGGTTAACTGTAGTTCTTCCTTTTATTATGTCCGGTTAGATAATCGATGTCGGATATTAATAATATAGAGTCTTGAATCTTCAGTTCATCACCCAATTATGGAACTGCGAGGATGTTAATAAATTGTTATTCCGTCGTCAAGACGTCGCTACGTCGCGTGTTGAATAACTGCACAACGTAAATCCAGAGACAACATACACTTAACCAATGTTAAGAATGCGTCGTAGTCTTGGGACAAATCGATGACTGTTCACTGGTGAATAACCATGAATTCACTATTCACTTCACAATATTTTAATAGTCAATTAATTGTCGCTAATACACATGATACTGTCTATTCAATTATTTAGGTGGCACGAAGACATAAGGTTTGAATGCAATTTTTTTGTTCGTTGTAATTAATTGTCCCTATGCTGACCACGCACAACTATTTCTCACTCAGGGAATTGTTTCCGTTTGCATCAGTAATCCTGTCGTTGAAGACAACTCTGACAACTCGGCGCAGTTGTACGTTCTTCGTGTTTGCGTTTGTCTATTAACTACTCGAGACTAATAATTGTTTTTCTGTCGGCGATCTTTCCTTTTCAGTGTCCTTGAAAGTTCGTGCTTATTCAGTATCACGAAGGCTAAGTCCCATCACAAATCTCACACGATTTAATTTCGTCGCGAATCTCCGTATCCCGTTATCTTGCTAACGGTAAAGATGACTTCTGAATAATACTTCAGTCTATATCGCAAAACTTTCAAACTTCCGATTAGCTTGAAACAATCTAGTAGCGCTTACATGCATGCTACTATCGCAATAGTGTTAGAGAACTAGTAGAGTTACATTGCAGTCACATCTAACTTCCATTTCGACGCGGCTACAACTCACTTCTGTCGTAAATGTTATCTTTGACCAATTTACCATCTGGGCTTTGACCTTCATTATTAAATATTTTTCAATCCTTTCTTTGATGTTTTTGTTGCGTATCCAATCATATTCTTTCAGTCAGTCTCTATTTCATGATAAATATTATTATTCACATGACATTCCTGTTGCTCAAATTATCACAAGTGTACATTTTGTCGTCAGTAGATGCCGTCACTGTCAGGATCACTAATTTTCCTACTTATTTTACAACAAAGGGTTGTTTTTTTAGGGTTTCTGTAATTGGCGTGTTATAATAGGGACCGATGACCTCAGCAGTTTGGTCCCATAGGAACTTAACACACACTAAAAAAACACAATTAACTTGAATAAGAGCACAGTAACAAGCGTGGAAAGTGTCGAAACAAGATTCAATAGTCTGTGCACAAATTGATGATGCTATAAAACATATAAAAGATAGGAGAGCTATCCATTCAGTATCACCTTCGCATATCTCCTATGTTCGAATCTAAGACTTGGCCACTACACACAACGGAAACTCGTCACATTGGAGCAACATCCTAAAAATTGCAGCTAATCATGTGTAATATGGAAGGCTCGCCTTACCATGGGAAAGTTGTAGGAAATAACTGATCTAAAACGCTGAATCAAGATTGTGAATACAAAATTTTTGTTTGCTCTGGTCAGGTGAATAATTTACAACAAACAACACAGAGCAATCTTCTGAAAGTCGGAGCAGACCAAACTAAGATGCCGCTAAGCAGTGCGAGACTTGTATTTAATTTAAAGACTGCAGGAAGAGAAAGGAAGAAGATTTCGTTGTCTGGTAAGCTAGCAAAAGCAAAATAAACAAGACAAATATTAAATACAAACAATTGAGCACACGACATGGTTGGCCCTATTAGTTAACTCTATGCTGCTCAGATTGCGCTACAGCCTGAGCGACACTTAGATTTTCCAAATAGAGTGAGTGGTCGCCAGTCAGGACGAGACGAGACCTAAGAAACGAACGGATACCAGATCAACGTGCTCTGTCCTGAACTGTCCACAGTTCCCAAACTAAACTTTAAGGTGTGACTGACTGCTGCAGCCAATGTCACGAACGAGAAACCAACACAAAACAGGGAAACGCAGCAGATACTTCATACTCAGGGTCTACAAAAACGCTTATTGTGATTAATTATGTTGGTGCTAGTACCGAACAGTCTCTCTCCATTGGTTAGCATTGCTCACGCCACATCTGGTAACGTGGGCGATACTTTAAAATCGGCGGTCCGTAAACTGAACGCAAAGCAAGGAACTTTTCATGCGGCAAGGATGGTATCGTTAGGTGGCTCTTTTTGATGTGCAGACAGAAAGGCAGCTTTCACGCTCGTTACCCACAATGGAATGCTTCGGCGGCGGGCAGTACCACACCTGTTGTAGCAGATTAGCATCAAAAACTGACCATAGTAACATTTCGGGAAACAGCACATTTCGGTAAATCCTCGGTGTCACCAAGGAGGCTGGCATTCCCTGCTTCTTAGACAGTGGAAACCTTCCGCTGACCAAGCGGTACACTGCCGATCACTTGTAGAAGGTGACGTTACTTCACTCGTTTTAACCGTAACGTTATTTACATTCTCACTGGCGATTTTGAACTCTGGTACCTGATCAGAAACATTTTATTTTTTAGTGAATACGTTATAGTGATTTGACTTTTAGTTTTAACAATATTAATTCACAAGGATAACTGGTTGAAGTTACAGCTGATCGTATTGGGATAAACACGTAAACAAGTCACAAATGGCCATCGCGTGCGCCATAACGTTATCGACGAGAAAAACGTTTTTTGGAAACAAACAGCGCTTCGCTACTGTGCACATTTCAATATTAACATACGACACGTAGTGATCAGCTTACAAAATTTAGAATAACTACGAAAATAATTGAAATTAAGCAAAATAGTTAACTGTCTCCACAGAGTGGGACAAAAATAAAAAGGCCACTGGAAACGACACTAGCACTCGCTACTGAGTGAGTGTAACAATGCCGTGCCTTGCGTTGTTATAGATGACAATTTCATCATTTCAGTAAGTTTCTTTTTGTGTACTTCACCAGCTTCATCATTACATGGCATTGTATTACTTTGTTAAATCATTTCTTGATTATTATTACAAATTTTCTTCATTCATTTGTTTATGTGTTTAATTCTCATGCACATCATATGATTATATGGAAAATAAATAAATAGCCATATAATACACGATCATGTATAAAATTACACATACATACACAGTGAGATAAACTAGTTTATTTACAGTCCTATTATGATCGCAAGTGTAACGCTAATTATGTGTGATCTGAGCAGAAAAAGAAATTGATTGAAAATCGTTTCGCTTAGATACTGTCTGATGTCTGACTGATTCATACTGATTTATTAACGAATCACTGTTTCAGGATGCTCATTACATTGGTGAGAGAGTGAATCATCTTAAAATTATCCATAAGAGTTGCCTTAGAGTAAAATAAATAACATAAAAACATTCTCTCACGACGTTAATCAGGGCAAAGAGCACGAAGTATTTTCTGTTACATTAATAGGCTTGGTTAAAAAACAATTGTATGAATGCAAAATTTTAAATTATAAGTCCATCTATTGCTGTTCGCTCTTGTATATCGAACTTCGTCAAATGAAAATATACAGGACTTATGTGACAAATGAAAATAATTATTTTATCAATGAGATGATTGCAATGGTGGCTAAACAGATCGCGACCAAGGTAGCTAAATCTCTCCACCAAAACTCATGATCTTTTCATTGAAATGAACTATTGAAAGACAATAACAGGAGTAAAATGATGTATCACAATACAATACGTTGTCTTTGTCATAACTTATTACGCTGAGGACAACACACACACCCATGCCCTAGGCAGGACTCGAACCTAATACGGGGGAAACCATGCAAAGGCGCCCTTTGACCGCACGGCAATCCCGCTTGGCAGCAAAGGAAACAAACGAAAAATTTGGAGCAGGCATTAAAGTCCAGAAAGAAGAAATAAAAACTTTGAGGTTTGCCGATGACATTGCAATTCTGTCAGAGACAGAAAAAGACTAGGAAGTAAGCTGCATGGAATGGAGCGTCTTGAGAGGAGGATACAAAATGAACATCAACAAAAGCAAAACGAGGATAATAATGGAATGTAGTCGAATAAAATCATTTGATTCTGGGGGAATTAAATTAAAAAATGAGGCACTTAAAGTAGTGTATGAGTTTTGCTATTTGGGCAGCAAAATAACTGATGATGGTCGAAGTAGATAAGAAATAAAATGTAGACAGGCTGTGGTAAGAAAGCCATCTCTGAAGAACAAAAATTTGTTAACATCAAGTATAGAATTTAGTGTCAGGAAGTCTTTTCTGAAAGTATTTGTATGGACTGTAGCCATGTATGGAAGTGAAACGTAGACAATAAACAGTTTAGACAAAAAGAGAATAGAAGCTTTCGAAATATGGAGCTACAGAAGAGTGCTGAAGATTCGATGGATCGGTGACATAATTAATGAGGAGGTACTGAACCGAATTGGGGAGAAGAGGAATTTGTGGCACAACCTGACTAGAAGAAGGGATCCGTTGGTAGTACACATTCCGAGGCACTAAGGGTCCATCAATTTGGTATTGGATGGAAGCGAGGAGGGTAAAAATCGTAGAGGAAGACCGAAAGATGAACACGATATGCAGATTCAGAAGACTGTAGGTTGGAGTAATTACTCAGAGATGAAGTGGCTTGCTCATCATCAGGATGGTGTAGCCTGGAGAGCTGCATCAAATGAGTCCTTGGGCTGAAGACCATAACAACACGTTTCTGTGCTACATGCTTCCAGATCCATTGTCTTTAAAAGTTCTAGTATTCCAAATTCTTTGTCACTAAAAGCCGTCTGATTGTTTGGAGAAGGAGAGGTGTGTCAACTGTCAACTCATTTGAGTGCCTCTTCTCACTGGCGTGTTCATCCTATCGTCATTTTCTTCCACGTAATTCCAAATTGTTACAACGGCTTTGACATCTCATGAAATGACTTTGTCTTACTTGTAATTAATGCTACCACCCACATTATTTAATTCGTTATCGACTTGTGTACTCTCTGATCCAGTAACTTATTTATCACTGAAGTTCAGACTTGACTATTCCTGACCTAATGTTTCTATCCTGAACCACTATCAAACCTAACTTGACTTGGCTTCATAATATATATTGCTTTACCCTTAACTTGTTCTTGTTTTACCCACACCTTACTTCTGGTTCTCATTCAAATTAGATGACAAGCACAATGGTTAACACAAGAAAAAGAAATATCGCAATAGCTAATATCTCTCGATATTGCATTACCCAACAAATCCCACCTATGAAAAGCGTAACCCTTCCAGAATTTTCAAAGCTGATATCACAAAGCTGATAACCAACCAGACATGGAACACAATCCATAAAAACATAGACAGGAATCTGAAATTGATATACATATCTTAGTTATTCATGCCCGCAATCGTACTACACCACCACCATAATTCTAAATTTTGACTGTTACTGAAACATTATAAAAAAATTTTAATTTATGATTGCATCCTCGATATTCCATTTTAATTCGATTTAGGCAGGATCCGCCATTTTACGCAAAACCCCACATACATTCAAGTGAATTTAACTGAAGGAGGGTTAATCCTCAAAAAGACACACTCTTCGGAGCCAGTGCTCCATTAATGTATGCAGACAGATTAATTAATGCTATGAAATAATGAATCTTATGCTGCGGAATTCTCATATTACCATAAAAACAATATTAAATGTGATAATAAAAACAAGATTTGAATGAATTCGTTTGTTTATTACGAAACAAAGCATTGAAACGGCAGTGCATCTGGTCCAATTTTGAATTCAGAAACGTCACAAGCAGCGAATTAAGCATGAGCTATAGGAAAATCGTACTATCAACTAGTAACATAACTTGAAGATTTCAGAACTGATAATAATCACACAAACGACTTTACGAAATTTATCTCAATCTTCCTACCCATAGATTACAGTTACCATTTGACTAAACAGAAAACAAAACAAGCACATAAATTTGATGATACAATGGCAAATGTGGGAGAGTAGATCCCATCATGAATCTAAACTACGAATTTGTCATCCTCAAGCGTTATAAAAAGCATGTGCATCTAATACAGTCACAAGATCCGATAATGACAGCATAGATCTTTCTAAAACGGTAATAGTAGTAAAAAGAATTAGTAGCAATCTTGGCAAATTGATTCTCAAAGAATAGAGTAACATCTCTCTATCAGTGTCTTAAGGTCTATCTATTTATCATTTATTATCAATGTAATTTTGACATTATAAACCACAAAGGTATCAATACAGAAGCCTTTCGAAAATGTTTGAGGTAGGCAAAGAGGAATTTCCCACTTATAGATGATAGCAGAGGTTGGAGATTCACACTATATGTTTTCAGTTTGACGATGGCATCTTGGTCGGGAGAGGGATGGGGATGGCGCATATGATATTCCGTGCCTGGTTGTCGATCTGGCAAGCAGGCGTGCACAGAGCATCCAGGTTCTGATATACGCCTCTGTACAGGCAAGCAACATTCCCTCTGATTACTCTGTCTAGATTAGCAGTCTCAAACCACACTCCTGACCACAAAATTTGCCCTACACTGAAGGCGAGTTGCAAAAAACATCAAACTTGCATTAAGAGTGCTACATTATTTTGATATACAGACGATCGGAATTTCAGCACAACCGCGCAAAGTACTCTGCATCAATGCATTAATACATTCTCAATACAAATAAATATTACCCAGTGGGATTCTCAATTAGAAATCCCACTTGAATATGGGTTGTTTTTGAGAAGATCGTGTTATCACTCATATAATAAGAAGAAATGTCCGCCAGCACTTGTCGAAATTTGACACTAATGTGGTACATCAGGATTACGGTTTGTCGCTCCGTAATATTCCTGGTTGCGTTGGTACTGATCGTAAGAGCGTCATGCGCATATTGAATCGAAATGTTCATAATGGCTGTACACAACGATCTCAAATGCTAGCGCTTCTAGTGACCGAGAAGACGGACGTACTGTTTGCTAGGCTGTGAGTAATACGACGGTTGTCCAGAAAGTAAGTTCCGATCAGTCGCGAATTGGAAAAGCACAGTGAAGACCGGATGAAGCTTTGCACAGATGTGTTGGGTAGTGTCTCTAGTATGACTATCGATCGCATCAAGACGCTCTTTTCAGTTGTGAGCGCACTGTGAGCGAGTAAAGGTGCCTAGAACTACGATGTCTCCCAAGTAGGAGGTCCCGCTGAGAGGCTTCGCCTTAATGAATGCAGCCCACCTGACACAACTGCCACGCACTTCCTTCTTCATGGCAATTCTCACCCGCACTCTGCATGGGCAGTGAAGACGCCCCGGCAGCTTTTTCGATGAAAAGTGTTCGATCACCCACAACAAAGCCATAATTGGCTCGTCCTGAGTATCATCTCTGTTCACATGGTACCCTGGATACGAAGATAACATTTAGGCGCAGGCTACACACTACAGACCAGCGTAGGGAACTATCGGAAAGCACAGGCGGCTGCCTTCTATGACGATGGTGTTGGAAATTTGGTATAACGCTCCGACAAATGTCTAAGTCGGAGCGGCGACTATGTTGAGAAATATCTGGAAAGTGTAGCTAACTCTTGCAAATTTTCACTTTGCTTTTCATTTATCGACCGATCGGAACTTACTTTCTGGACAACCCTCGCAGCACAGCCACATAAGGTGCAGTTCGGGATGTATCTCATGAGACCCATCGTCTCTTCGCTATGCTGAACTGCAAATCTTTATCGTCTGTTACACAGCATTACTGGCAAGGAGACACAGCGCTGCCAACATATTGACGATTAACATGGATTCCCAGTTTATACTAGAGGGAGAACATAGTGATAGCCAACCGGACCAACTTTAGGAGTAAGCGAAAACAAATTCTAGGTAAAAACATTTGAATAAAATGGTCCTTTTTCTTCTGCCATAACACGTGGAAGAAAAAAATATTACCTACACGGATTCACGGATCACAGCCCGTGACAACAACTTTCTTCGTGTTACGTACTTCTTTTAATGACAATATATTGACTTTGTATACGGATTTTCAACAGGTTTGAAACATTATTTTTCGCTCTGCATGTTAAGCTCTTCATCCGCGACACATTTTTTTCCCCAAATCTCTCTCTTTGTAGATTCAGTGAACGGAGACAAGAATAAGACTTTAGATGCGGTAGTATGGAGATATTACTTTGTCGTTCCTAACACAGTGGAATGGAATGATGCTTACATTACACGGAACTGCGTGAATCACATTTATCGATTATAGAGGATACGGACGTTTGGTGGGTGGCTAAGCTACCCAAAACAACACATTCACAGAAAAATGGGACGAAACAAGTGATAAAATCTCTACGCACCAAGAACAATAAGTAAATAACGCTTACATATCGAGAAAATGTCTCACAAGAAACATTTCTGTGGAAACAGTAAGCTTAGTTTTTCGTTCATAACGTTCCATGGAAATGAGACTATAAGATCGACGACTGCCCAGTAAAAGTCAGAAGATCTGTAGTAAGGAAAATAAAACGTGTAGATTGTGAAGCTTTACATAGTACAGAACTTGATTCAAGGAACGCGTAGACAAAAATAATAAAAGTGCGTTGGATATACATACAAACCGTGTGAAACATAAAATACAGAATATAGAACAGCACATGGTGAGTTGTTTCTTTGATGAACAGGAAGAATCAGAAAATTTTGCCCATCACTTGAAGAAGCCAGAAAGACAGCTCAATGAACGAAACGATTTTAAGGTGCAAGGCTATCTTGAAGTATATACAGGCGTTTTACAGACACATACCGCCATATACACTCTGAAACAGTTACGCCGATACAAGGCTTACACATACTGATTGGAACAGCCACAAATTGCCCTCTGCGGGAACACACGCATAAGCAGCGACAGAGCACTGTGGTGACAGATGTTGTGGCACAGCGATACGCAAGTATACATACGGATGCAGTCTCTCCTACACAAGGTACGAAGCGGCAGTGGATTGTCGGAGCTGTCATTTGTACTCAAGTGATCCGTGTGAAAGGGTTTCTGACGTGATTATGGCCGCACGAGGGGCATTAACAGACTTTGAACGCGAGATGGTAGTTGGAGCTACACCCATGGAACATTCCATTTCGGAAATATTTCGGGAATTAAACACTCTGAGATCCACAGTGTCAAGCGTGTGCCGAGAATACCAAATTTCCGGCACTACCTAACTAGTACAAGCCGACCTCAGGGAAGATCAGTTTGGATTCCGTAGAAATACTGGAACACGTGAGGCAATACTGACCTTACAACTTATCTTAGAAGAAAGATTAAGGAAAGGCAAACCTACGTTTCTAGCATTTGTAGACTTAGAGAAAGCTTTTGACAATGTTGACTGGAATACTCTCTTTCAAATTCTAAAGGTGGCAGGGGTAAAATACAGGGAGCGAAAGGCTATTTACAATTTGTACAGAAACCAGATGGCAGTTATAAGAGTCGAGGGACATGAAAGGGAAGCAGTGGTTGGGAAGGGAGTAAGACAGGGTTGTAGCCTCTCTCCGATGTTATTCAATCTGTATATTGAGCAAGCAGTAAAGGAAACAAAAGAAAAATTCGGAGTAGTTATTAAAATCCATGGAGAAGAAATAAAAACTTTGAGGTTCGCCGATGACATTGTAATTCTGTCAGAGACAGCAATGGACTTGGAAGAGCAGTGGAACGGAAGGGATGGTGTCTTGAAGGGAGGATATAAGATGAACATCAACAAAAACCAAACGAGGATAATGGAATGTAGTCGAATTAAGTCGGGTGATGTTGAGGGTATTAGATTTGGAAATGACACACTTAAAGTAGTAAGGGAGTTTTGCTATTTGGGGAGCAAAATAACTGATGATGGTCGAAGTAGAGAGGATATAAAATGTAGAATGGCAATGGCAAGGAAAGCGTTTCTGAAGAAGAGAAATTTGTTAACATCGAGTATAGATTTAAGTTTCAGGAAGTCATTTCTGAAAGCATTTGTATGGAGTGTAGCCATTTATGGGAGTGAAACATGGACGGTAAATAGTTTGGACAAGAAGAGAATAGAAGCTTTCGAAATGTGGTGCTACAGAAGAATGCTGAAGATTAGATGGGTAGATCACATAACCAATGAGGAAGTATTGAATAGGATTGGGGAGAAGAGAAGTTTGTGGCACAACTTGACCAGAAGAAGGGATCGGTTGGTAGGACATGTTCTGAGGCATCGAGGGATCACCAATTTAGTATTGGAGGGCAGCGTGGAGGGTAAAAATCGTAGGGGGAGACCAACAGATGAATACACTAAGCAGATTCAGAAGGATGTAGGTTGCGGTAGGTACTGGGAGATGAAGAAGCTTGCACAGGATAGAGTAGCATGGAGAGCTGCATCAAACCAGTCTCAGGACTGATGACCACAACAACAACAACAACAACAACAACCTACCACCAACGACAGCCTTCATTTAACGACCGAGATCAGCGGAGTTTGCGTAGACTGGTCTGTACCAACAGACAAATAACCATTCGTGAAATAACCACAGAAATAAATGTGGGACGTTTGAGGAACGTATCCATTAGATTAGTGCATCGAAATGTGGCGTTAATGAGCTATGGAAGCAGACGACGGGCGCTAGTGCATTTGTTTACAGCACGACATCGCCTCTAGTGACTCCCCTGGGCTAGTGATCATAGCAGCTGGAAAACAGTGGCCTAGTCAGATGAGTCCCGATTTCAGTTGGTAAGAGCTGATGGTAGGGCTAGAGAGTGGCGCAGACCCCACGAAGCCAAGGATTCAAGCTGTCAACAAGGCACTGTGCAAGCTGGTGATGACTCCATAATTGTATGTGTGGGCTGTGTTTACAAAGGATGGACTGGGTCCTCTGGTCCAACTGAACTGCCTGGAAATGATTATGTTCGGCTGCTTGGATGCCAGATTCAGCGTCTGCATTGCCACCCGTGGAGGCTACACCACGTACTAAAATGGGTGATGCAGTATGGATCGACATCACGTACCTCAGAATTTTTTGCCATTGACCCATTGACCCACAAATGTAATCACTTCATGTACTCCATTTGCAGTAAAAAATATTATGTGAATTGAAAACGTCTATAAGGATGTGTTATTTTTTCCGGCAGTGTAGCAGAACTGTGCCCAAATAAGGCACCTTCACAAAATGACGAAAACCTAAAGGAGAAGTAAGCTGCTGCTTTCCAACTACGTTACCAGACGTGAAACAACTTACAGACGGCGAACTAGAGTGACACCAAATGATCAGAATTTGAAGCGGCATGGACACTTTATTCGAGAGGCAAATTTCGAATGTGGATAACTTCAATTTCCCGATCACCTCTTGGTTCGCCCAGGTTATCTGTAACCTGCTCGCTAGATTCTTTTATTTCTTTTTCCCCTTCAGAATAGCACTTGCAGCCTAAGCCCAGAATATTTTACGTATTCCAGTCTCTGTCTTCTCCTGCGGAAATTTACCCACAAAAACTGTCTAATATTCCTATATTCCCCAATGATGTTTTAATAGATCTCTTTTATCATAATGTCCCTCCTAGTTGTCAGTGTGTTACATATGTTCCTTTCTACACTGATTCTACATCTATTCATTGATTCCATATCTATTCAGTCCATCTAATTTTCAATAAAACTTTCCCTTGATTCACTTCCACGCTTTGCCCAAACGTAAGTTCTCGGAAATTTCTTGCTCTAATTGAGGTCTATGCTTAATAGTAGAACACTTCTTTTGCCTAGAAACACTCCATTTTTTGTCATAGTCTCCTTTTTATGTTCTCCTTGCTTCGTCCGTCATCTGCTGTTTTACTTTCAAGGCGACAAAATTCCGTAACTTCGTCCCCTTCGAGGTCAGCAATTATGATGTTAAGTATCTCACTATTCTTTTATCTGATACTCCTGATTACCTTCACCTTTCTTGGGTTTCCTCTCAATACAGAGCGCGCGCTGGTTAGACTGTTTACTCCATTCAACAGGTCTTGTAATTCTTCTTCACTTTCGCTGAGGATAGCAATGACATCAGCAAACATTATTCATGCTGGGTGATCTGGTTTCAGACAGTAAACGAGGAATAAAAATCCGTCTGATAGTAGTAGTCTTCTGTAAATCATGTAAATGTAGAAACTTTGTAAATTTGTAAATAACTGTATTGTCCTGGGCACTAAAGGTATAATACTACTGTAAACGCATTAGATAGTATGTCATGCGAATTAAATGTAACACTATTAAAAAGTCTTCCACTCTCCTGATGCTTTTAAAATTGTTATTCTATACTACGAAAATACTACTCTCTCTACGCCTGGTATTCTAACGACACATTCTTTGGCTGAATTTAGAAACGCTCGCTGTCTACGTACGGGTGAAACGCACTAGGAAGTCGCCGTGCACAGGAGACCCTTAGCTTTTGTCACGCCGCCTGCTAGGAGGAGTCGCTGCGAACTTGACGTCCACAACTTGTTATGTGAAGTCAGTGTCTCTCACGCGTGACATCTTGTTATATGCGTCGCAAACAAGTTGCAGAGTAGTTTACTAACTTCAAGGGTTCTTGCAGACAACTTAAAGCTAGTGACGTGCTCTGATGAGAGACCCTACGCCCAATATGTCATCCGTTACTGTACCTATTTCAAAGGCATAAGCATGTCCCACAAAGCAATTACAATAACGATCCTTTTTTTAATACGAGAAGAAATGCTATTTCTTCCCTTTTATCGTAATTTACATTACCAGTGAGCTGAATGTATTGATTTTGACTGCTTGTGATCGATTTAAAAACGCAATAGATGTTCAGACACATAGCGTGATACACTCATGTCCAGGAAAAACAGAACACCTTGAACGACTAGCGATAGGACGTTCATATTCACAGGACTTGTACATTAGTATGTTCTGCAGAGATGATTTGCATTTGAACCGTGTCGCCCCGCGTGTTCAAGGTCGACATCGATATCGATGCGCAACACCACCTACCGATAAAATGCGCCTGCGGCTCTAGTTGTCGCTCTAAACTGAAGGCTATGGGTCAGTGTGAATTGAGCAGACGTTCAAAATTCAAATGGTTCACGTGGCTCTTAGCACTATGGGACTTAACTTTCGTTGTCATCAGTCCCCTAGAAGGTAGACCTACTTAAACCTAACTAACCTAAGGTCATCACACAGATCCATGGCCGAGGCAGGATTCGAACCTGCGACCGTAGCGGTCTCGCGGTTCCCGACTGTAGCGCCTAGAACCGCTCGGCCACTCCGGCCGGCCGCAGACGTGCAGCATGCGGCGCAGATGATTGCGCGGACCGTACCGTCCCATCCGGGAAACTGCTGCTCGTGTTGGACGAAGTGTTTCAGCAGTGTAACTGGCCTGTGCCGAATGGTTTACAGAACACCGTAGAAGACGACGAGACGCACTACCTGCACCATCTGCCGAAAAGATCAGCAGCTCATCCGAATGGCATTGGAGGACAGATCTGGGTCTTCCTCGGACCCTGGCGAAAGAGTGGGACAGTGTAACACATCGTTCACTGTCAAGGATGACAGTCCGTCGCCGTTTATTATACACTCCTGGAAATTGAAATAAGAACACCGTGAATTCATTGTCCCAGGAAGGGGAAACTTTATTGACACATTCCTGGGGTCAGATACATCACATGATCACACTGACAGAACCACAGGCATATAGACACAGGCAACAGAGCATGCACAATGTCGGCACTAGTACAGTGTATATCCACCTTTCGCAGCAATGCAGGCTGCTATTCTCCCATGGAGACGATCGTAGAGATGCTGGATGTAGTCCTGTGGAACGGCTTGCCATGCCATTTCCACCTGGCGCCTCAGTTGGACCAGCGTTCGTGCTGGACGTGCAGACCGCGTGAGACGACGCTTCATCCAGTCCCAAACATGCTCAATGGGGGACAGATCCGGAGATCTTGCTGGCCAGGGTAGTTGACTTACACCTTCTAGAGCACGTTGGGTGGCACGGGATACATGCGGACGTGCATTGTCCTGTTGGAACAGCAAGTTCCCTTGCCGGTCTAGGAATGGTAGAACGATGGGTTCGATGACAGTTTGGATGTACCGTGCACTATTCAGTGTCCCCTCGACGATCACCAGTGGTGTACGGCCAGTGTAGGAGATCGCTCCCCACACCATGATGCCGGGTGTTGGCCCTGTGTGCCTCGGTCGTATGCAGTCCTGATTGTGGCGCTCACCTGCACGGCGCCAAACACGCATACGACCATCATTGGCACCAAGGCAGAAGCGACTCTCATCGCTGAAGACGACACGTCTCCATTCGTCCCTCCATTCACGCCTGTCGCGACACCACTGGAGGCGGGCTGCACGATGTTGGGGCGTGAGCGGAAGACGGCCTAACGGTGTGCGGGACCGTAGCCCAGCTTCATGGAGACGGTTGCGAATGGTCCTCGCCGATACCCCAGGAGCAACAGTGTCCCTAATTTGCTGGGAAGTGGCGGTGCGGTCCCCTACGGCACTGCGTAGGATCCTACGGTCTTGGCGCGCATCCGTGCGTCGCTGCGGTCCGGTCCCAGGTCGACGGGCACGTGCACCTTCCGCCGACCACTGGCGACAACTTCGATGTACTGTGGAGACCTCACGCCCCACGTGTTGAGCAATTCGGCGGTACGTCCACCCGGCCTCCCGCATGCCCACTATACGCCCTCGCTCAAAGTCCGTCAACTGCACATACGGTTCACGTCCACGCTGTCGCGGCATGCTACCAGTGTTAAAGACTGCGATGGAGCTCCGTATGCCACGGCAAACTGGCTGACACTGACGGCGGCGGTGCACAAATGCTGCGCAGCTAGCGCCATTCGACGGCCAACACCGCTGTTCCTGGTGTGTCCGTTGTGCCGTTTGTGTGATCATTGCTTGTACAGCCCTCTCGCAGTGTCCGGAGCAAGTATGGTGGGTCTGACACACCGGTGTCAATGTGTTCTTTTTTCCATTTCCAGGAGTGTAGCTTGGGTTACTTGCGCGTCGTCCACTTCTCCACCTACCTTTCACGAATGTGCAGCAACATGCTACACGGCAAGTGTTGTGTGGAACGACGTCACTGGGGACAGGAATGACATCAGACAGAGTTTTCGGACGAATCCTGGTTCTGTTTCTTTGAAAATGATGACCACATTTCGGTTTGTCAAAGGCAGGGGCAGCGACATCACAGTGACTGCATTCGCACAAGACATACAGCGCCAACTCAAGGCGTGACAAACACAAATCATTGTTGGTGCGTGTCCAGGGCACAGTTACCAGTGTGACCTATGCGAATGATATATTGCGACCCGTACCCATACCCTTTGTGCAAAACACCCAAGACACCATTTTTCAGCAAGATAATGCACGACCACATGTCGCTGCACGAACACGTGTCTTCTTGGTGTCACAGGATGTCAGCCTTTTGCCCTGGCTCGCCAGATCACCAGACCTGTCGGCAGTCGAAGATGTGTGGAATATGGTGCAGTGCTGTGATCCAGTGCCAACCATCACAGATGAACTTTGGAACAGGTGAGAGCAGCATGGATTCCTATAGCACAGAATGCCACTCGCGCCTGATGTACGTCGATGCTGTCACGCTAGGAACAAGTTAGCAGGACTGATGGCGGACCCTGTGCCTACTGGGCAACAGGATACATGCTGAACCGTGGTGACTGAAATGCTAATCATTTTGCAAGAACATACTAATGTATATGTCCCGTGAATTTCAACGTCCCTCTCTAGTCGTCTGAACATGAGTGTAATTCATATACTAAATATCCAAAGTATGGCCATAAGCCAGCTGCATCTGGTATGGCTACACCGAAAATAGCAATACCACCCCACCGGGAAAAAATGCAACACCACCATGGTTCAATGGACCAGTGTATAATGTGTGCATACTGAGGGGTTGTATTGTTAGTGACTCATTTGAAACTGTCATCGGCGATCAGATGGCGCTACGGAAGGCGTTCTGGCTGTGCGTCCTCTGGTTAGACTCAGTGGATGGTAATAATAATTGTCAGAATGAACTTTTTACTCTGCAGTGGAGTGTGCGCTGATATGAAACTTCCTGGCAGATTAACACTCTGTGCCGGACCGAGACCCGAAATCAGCTTGGCCTTTTGCGGCAAGTGTTCTACCAGCTTGGTGCAGCTTGGTAGGGCACTTCCCAGCGAAAGGCAAAGGTCCTGAGTTCAAGCGTCGGTCCAGCACACAGTTTTAATCTGCCAGGAAGTTTCAACAACAGTTGTGACCAGATGAAACTGCAGTCGTCCAGCCACAACTGTAGGTTCTTTGAGTGTTTTATGAGATGGTTAATTTTTATCGGCAACAGATGAAATATTAGTTCACTTTATCACAGGAATGATAAAATACATTCACTTAACTCAAGACAATTCTTTGATAAAGAGAATGTAGAATATTTACAGTTGTCACTGACTATGAAAACATCACTTGATACATACAATCACTAACTGTTCTGTTGCAGTGCAATCTTCAACATCACAAGTTTATATGAAACTTTAACAGCTCGTTGGTTCTACACTATGATGCTGACTGCTGTAGCTGATGTCTAAAACTGGAGGAGCTCTTGCATGTTGGGCACTATATTGACCTCAGCACGAAGGCACAGCTATGCTGAGCGGGTTGGCATGGCTTTCAGGATTGCCTCCCACACGTCGCTGCGGATTGCAGCGAGATATCGTTGCCATATTTGGCTTGACACCACAATCTCTCGACGATATTGCAAAATGGGCTCTGAGCACTATGCGACTTAACATCTGGGGTCATCAGTCGCCTAGAACTTAGAACTAATTAAACCTAAGTAACCTAAGGACATCACACACATCCATGGCCGAGGCAGGATTCGAACCTGCGACCGTAGCGGTCATTCGGCTCCAGATTGTAGTGCCTAGAACCGCACGGCCAATCCGGCCGTTACGATATTGCAGTAACTGTGCTAAGTTTAGAGGTCATAAGGACTCAATGATACATTTTTTTTCTTTTTTAGTCCACAAAACTCAGTTTTAGAAGATTAAGTTAGATTAAGTAGTGTGTAAGCCTAGTGACCGATGACCCCAGCTCCATGTATTTCACCCCTGTCACATTTAGAATTTGAAAGAGAGTATTCCAGACAACACCGTCAAAAGCTGGCTATAAGTCTACAAATGCTATAAACGTTGGTTTACCTTCCCTCAACATATCTTCTACGAGAAGTCGTAGGGTTAGTATTGCCTCCCGTCTTCCTATACTTCTTCGGAATCCAAACTAAACTTCCCCGAGATGGCGTCTACCAGTTACTCCATTCGTCTGTAAAGAATTCGGGTTAGTATTCTGCAACTATGACTTATTAAACTGATGGTTCGCTAATTTTCACACCTGTCAGTACCTGTTTCTTTGGAATTGGTATTATTATATTCTTCTTGAAGCCTGGGAATATTTCAGCTATTTCACACATCTTGCTCGACAGATGGAAGAGTTGGCTCTCCCCAGGCTATCAGTAGTTCTAAGGAAATGTTGACTATTTCCGGAGCCTTGTTTTGACTTAAGGATTTCAATACTCTGTCAAATTCTTCACGCAGTATCATTTCTCCCATCTCATTTTGATCTAAGTCCTCTTCCATTACCATAATATCTCCCTCAATTACATTTCCCTCTGTATAATCGTTTCACCTTTCTTTTTTCCCTTCTTTGCTGAGGACTGGTTTTCCATCCGAGCTCCTGATATTCGTGGGTGTGGTTCTCTTTTCTCCAAAGGTCTCTTCAATTTTCCTGTAGGCTGCATCTATCTGACCCCCTAGTAACAGATGTTTCTACTTCCATACATTTGTCCTTTAGAAATTTCTCCTTAGCCATGTTGGTCTTCCTGTCGATCTCATTTTTGAGACGTTTGTGTTCCCTTTTGCCTGCTTTACTTACTTCATTTTTATATTTCTTCCGTTCATCAATTAAATTCAATATCTCTTTGTTGTCAAAGGTTTTCTGCTATCCCTCGTCTTTTTACCTACTTGATCCTCTGCTTCCTTCCATGTCACATCTCTCAAAGCTACTCGTTCTTCTTCTACTATGTTCCTTTCCCCTGTAGTCAGTCGTTCCCTAATGCTCCCTCTAGAACCCTCTATAGCCTCTAGTTCTTCCAGTTTATACAGGTACCATCTCCTTAAATTCCCAACTCTTTGCAGTTTCTTCAGTTTTAATCTACAGTTAATAACCAATAATTGTGGTCAGATTCCACAACTGCCCCTGGAAATGTGTTACAAATTAAAACCTCGTTTCTCAATCTCTTTCTTACCATTATATAATGGATCTGAAACCTTCCAGTGTCTCCAGTCCTCTTCCACGTATAAAACCTTCTTTCATGATTCTTAAACTAAGTGTTAGCTATGATTAAATCATGTTCTGTGCAAAATTGTACCAGGCGGATTGCTCTTTCATTTCTCTCCCCCATTCCATATTCACCTACTACTGGTTAGTACAAGAAAACACATAATAATGTACAGTGATACCTATACTGGAAAAAACAGAAATTTTAAAATAGCACTTTCCTGTTTAAAACTTGTGACAGATTCGCTTCTTCAGGAGAACATTCTTGACCCTTTTTTTATGAGAAATGAGCACTCTTCTCTGCCAGATGATGTTGATTTTGATTCTGTGGAACTCCTGGCAAAAGGAAAAACTATCAACGCACTGTCAGACTGGTATAAAATACAGAAATACAGATGAAGCAACAAGAATTTATATCAGAGGTAGATATGGAGAAGACAATAGTTAACAGCAAAATTAATGTTTTCAAAGTGTCCAGTATCTTGGCTGGAAATTCAGTGGTTGCAGTATACAAGAAAACCTAGGAAGATACATGGCAACTCTTGAATGCAGATATGAAGTTTTTATTTTAGACATACACAGGAACGAATAGACGGTGACATAAGACAAGTCTATAAAAGATAACCGAGGAAGATACATAGAAAGTTTGGAGACACAGATGACTGGCAGTATTTTTGTGTTAATTCAAACTGAAATACTATCAATTTATACACAAATATGATGATATTATTAATATTACTACTCTTCATTTTGCACAACAGTTGTTAATTCAAAGTGAAATTATTAATTCCAATTGAAATTAAAGGAATTTATATTTTTGTTAAGGTAACAATATTAATATTACTATGCTTAATTTATGCACCAGTATTAATACTATCCCTCAGTAGACTCAGTGTCCCTATACATATTTACATTAGGCTTTACTAATTTCTCTGTACAATGTTCCACAAAACGTTCAGTATCTCGAAATTAGTAAAACTGACTTACACTATTGTGCCATAAAGCCCTTCACATAACCTGATAGAAAACAATAAAAAAGTGCTAGAAAGGAATTGTGGGAGATAAAATACAGCTGGGGGCTCATACCCTTAAGCAGTATTTGGAAACAGCAAGGTTGTAATTACTACCCGGAAATCTTGATTTAGATGTCCATTGTTAATCTCAATCACTGAAGAGAATACTTTAATGGCGAGTTATTTAAGGCCATGGCCCTACATCTCACCGTCTTCCAGATCTTGTTCCGTCTCTGTTTATATACACATATGCAGGAATGCTATATAATATTGTCTTTATGTCTAGGGTAGATATGATTAATTTTGTGCACTGTTAGGACTCAGTCGTGGTATAACTATAAGGAGGAACATTAAAAAGAAGTGGAAAGTACAATAGGAGACACCAGATAAAAGCAAAATAATTCATTGACATCCGGTGTTTCTCCACAGTCCCGCTACAACAACTCAACAACAAGCTGACAAACCTTCATAAGCGTACATATAACATTTAGCCATGGAAGTTTTGTAAATCTCCATCGACTGAACGTAAGTGAAACTGACATTTACCACCTGACGAACGGGGAACTAAAAACCTTAAATCTTTAACTGTTAAATACAGATAGTAAATGACAGACGGGAAGGATCTGTACATAACTTTTGCAATGTGAAAATATCTTTTCAAGTGAACATTCTGTATTTTCAGTCATCAAAAAATTAAAGTGTTTACGTATTCAATAGCAAACGTTTCGGAAGGTGGTTTTATAATATGAATTGTGATTTCATAGTGTTACATTGAGAATAGTGGTTCGCTGTTTCCTTTCGTCGTTAGCTGAAAGTTTTTTACTTAAATACTTGTAATTTAATTAGTACTGATGCACTGCGTATTTTGTATTGTGTCTCAAAAATATTTGTTAATCTTTGTAAGTTGTTTGGAAAATTCATGTGACCATGTTCGGAGAAGATTGCTGTAAATATCTTGTGTAACTGGTGTCTATATTCTAGAACGGTGCAGCGGCGGTAAGGGCCAGATAAACAAATAAAAAGTGCCATAAAATTCAGTTGTAAGTGTAATCATATGTGACGAAACTAGTGTAACCATAGATTTTGCGACACGCACACACACACACACACACACACACACACACAGTGAGAAGTTTTCATGTTTATGTGGTATTTTCTCTAACCAATATTCGTCACTTTAATGCGGCTACAATTATTGAAAATTATTGACTGCTGGAACGTTCATCAAATTTTGCGTAGCGCACGTTCAGAGAATTTGAAACGCGCCATACTTGAAATACAGAGAACACAATAAGTTTTAAGCATGACGACGCATCCTGGAAATATATTTGATGGCACGTTAAGCTACAGGGCATTTTCAAAGTATTTCTTTTCTCTTTGACATTTGATAATATGACTTGCTGTTACAATTTGTGGTGTTTGGTCTGGTATGTGTGAAAAGGTAAAATAATAATGGACATCGAAAAAAATATTCTTTGATCATTATCCTTTTTCTCTGCTGAAAGTATTCCGAACGTTTCCATTTTGTTTGATATCCTCATCTGTGTTAGTCGTGTGTGTATTATACCACACAGATATTTGATAAACTATTCCCAGTGTTCAGATCCTCGTCACTTTATTCTTTTTTCATATCTACTTGATTCCTCATTGACAACTGAACCCGTTCTTGTTAGTTTAATGTAATTTCCAGTAATCATTATAACATATAGTGTATATAAACAATGCCATTAGAAATTAATATATATTTTTCGTTTTCTCATCGTAACAAAACTGTTGATTCGTAAATCGACTGTATCGAACTACATGGAAATTATTTTCGTGGCTTTTGAACAACAAGGGAGGAACAGCAAATCTCTATCACATTTTTTTCACATGCATATAACATCGGCGACGGAGCCAGTCCAAATATGTCTTGTTTCTGTGAGTAAGCTTAGAACACGGAATAATAAATTTAATCTGATGTAATTTGGTTAATAGTAAGAAAATCATTCGATGACCACGTCTCGCTGAGTTGGGATTAGTGAAAATTGAATTGTGGGTTTCAACAATATCCATATCAAAGTTGCTGTGATTCTTACACGCTAAATAAAATTGAAAACAATCTTTTGTGGATCCTAATTATAGTTGGAAATATACAGACCCAAAGGGAAGTATTTCCGGATCAGGATATGACGGTTTCCAAAGATGCATAAATTACTTGGATTGGAGAATGGCTCAGTTTCTGAGAAACCAAATTGAACAAAAGAAAAAGTAGTGGTGTAAGATTTCATTGTGTCACATTTCACACCCGATGCATATTCAACATAGTTATCGGTTGTTGCTGTGAACTCCACAGACTACATCAACGATTTCTGCACAAGAAATGGTGCATCTGATCGATATCTCAGATTGAAAACTTTCCAATATGGAGACTTATGACAGTGAAGTAATAGAGTGGTTACTCCTCAAAACGAAATAAACATCTTCTATGTGAACTCGCGAAAATTGTAAATTATTAGGAAGCGCCTCAGTTATAATTTAGTGCCACAAGTTTGAAAATTCGGCATTACATACTGCGCAATGCCATACTCCCAGACTCCGCAAACAAGATTGATACGAAGCATTTTTCATTTTTCCAGTTCCCATTACACACGTTTCCCTTTGCACCAAAGGTTACAAAATGCAGAACCGTTTTTGTATCGTATCTCTCTTTAGCCTGTAAGTTACGGTTATATGTTATGTTTACACGTAAAAACCAAAGAGAGAAAGGAAAAACACCGGTATGAAAGCTGAAAGGGAATATTTTAATCATAGCATCTAATGCCACCCTTTTCTTTTGATGAAACGTAGGAGTACATTCACGGAGTTTACATGGTTTATATCAGAGCAACTGCCTTTCAGCCTCATTAAGCCTTGTGTTTCTGCTGAAGGACTGCGCAGAATCTGATATGGAGCGCATATAAGATTAACTAATGGCAGAATTCTGTTTCTTTCTCTGCCTCCCTCTATGTATTTATGCAGTGTGGAGTCCAGAAAAACTTTGAGGGCCGACAATATTATCAGAATGTAAGTGTGCCAATTTTAAGTAATATACGATCAACACTATAGTAAAAAAAATCTCTTTTAAAATATGGTCCATTTGACTGGTTGTCGAAACATAACTGTTTAATTGCAATAAAATACTTTTTAATTTTTTGTTCACGCTTAGCAGCTTGAAAAAAATTTTTATTTCAGCTTCATTACCGCCAAGAGAGGACTGTTGTACTGCCATCAGAAACATAATTTTTTGTAGCTCGCTGCTGCTCTCTCTTTGCTGCACAGATTATCAGCTGACCCAACATCTTCAAATGTAATGTAAGGCTTGCTGAAATTGTTATGTGATCTTACAATTTGTGCTACCGACTAACGTCTAGAGATAAGCAATCAAAACGGTTGAATGTGAAACAGTTACAAAATCTTTCATACCGATAGGCAGGTACTAGACAGATTCATTAGAAGAATTTTAAAACAAAGGTATGAATCATCCATGATGGAGGGCAGACCACCACCACCTAAAGAGAAGGCCGCGGCGCGCTCTTGTGACGTCACGCAAAGCGGGCCAGGGTTGGCTTGGCGCTGCGCTGACAGAATCGAGGCGCACGGCCTGCAAATCTTCGTCAAACTGTTTTACAGAACCTATTCCGTAAAAAATAATTAATTTCTGAAATACTTGTAGCTTTATATGGCAGCTTCATGACGAAGTGCCAATCATTTCGATAATCGTCATAACTTTTGTGGTATTTCACAGATGAGTATCAAATTTGAGAACGTTGCCATCAAAAATAGGGGTCGCTATGAATTTGTGTTTGATGCATGTTACACATTCTATTGCTGAGTATGAAATACAGATGAGGTTTTGAAATTTTCGTAAAACTTTGGATAAATATCTGCTTCCAATCTCGAAAAAATTGAGCATCTGCAGCAACTTCACTTCCGATCGCAACGCGCGGGAATGAAATATTCATAACGCCTGTCATATCTCGTAAACCGCTGGCGATAACGAAACGAGATCTTGGCAAATGATACCACGCAAAGAGGAGAGTACTTTGCCGAATGGTTAAAATAAGTAACTTTATCAATCGCGATATAGCAGAAACTATAGTTTATAATTCTTTTTTACCGGTAATGTAATTGCATAAGACTTATCAATAGCCAGTGAAAACGTACGAGTGCGGGATGTAAATAATATTGCGATATACATGATAAAACAAGGTACATTTGTGAAAAATGCACTGTGATAAAGTACATTCTTTCTGGACCAGACAACTATTATTTACACTCACTTGAAAAATTCTGCACTAATACAGTGTATAATATTAAATTCCTCTGCCTTTAGTATCCTAAATAAATATTGTGTAGCTGTTTATAGAGCTCCCTCAGGAAAGCTGAGTACATTCCCCAAGCAAACAATCACTTTTAACTCACCTCACATAAACAATTATGCGTTGTTATTGTAATGTAAATTTTCTTTCCTGTAAAAATATGGCAGATTTTGAGCATAAGTCAACAGTGAAAATCTACAAACCTTCAGCAGACATTTGCAGATGTTGGAATGAGACAATGTGTAAAGCTAAAAACGTCAATAATAAATTTAACCTATTTCTAGATTAATTAGTTCCATTGTTTGACACATCGAAAAATAAAACAGATATGCTTCATACAGAGAGATCGCTTTTTAAATATGAAAACAGCAGTTTCAACATTCGTTAGCACTCATGCTAACTAATGCGAGAGTGAATAACAACACCCACTCAGAAATAGAGAATAAAACGTAACGGTAATGCGTAACAAAATACGAACTGCAGAGAAATTTAAACACGAATAAAAAGTAACACGAGCCACAAATTTATATTTCGTTTTCAAAATCAAAATAAAGTCACTTGATAACGAAACTAGGCCTATTTACTGCGAACTTTTGCTCACAATTTTAGTCAAATGTATCCAAAATGCAAGATATTCCACCAGAAAAAAATAATAATTGTACTAGGTATATAGTTTTTACATACCTTCGTGTGCTCAGTGGGTTGGAAATTGGCCCGATGAATCGCTGAAAGACATTTCCAACGCAGATTCGCATCTTTCGGAAAGGAAAACAACATTACTTTCGGTCGAGTTCCGTAATTCCCACGACACCTTGGCACACAACACTTGTAAACCATGTTCACAGCAGCTTCACAACACGTAAACACTGTAATCGCTAGTTTTAAGCACGAATATAGCACTCGATCCAACAAACGTGTAGATAAACAAACGCTTCGAAACACAACATGGTGGCCTGCTTGGAGTGACGTCACGACCTGCTATGAATTTCGCGCCGCGGCCTTGTCTCTAGGTGGTGGTGGGCAGACCCAGTTACAAACTCCACATGCGTATTTAGCGAAACAGCTAGGTGTAACAGTCAAGTAGTGGTAGAACACATACTGTTGTTCATACTATTCTTACCATGCATACTATCAGCTGGTGACGTGTCAGTGGGAAGGGTAAGGAGTCGACTTGAGATACTGTGATGTTAACAGTAAGTTGTAACACATTTTATAGCTATAGTAACAGAACTGAGTTATAAGGTTAAGAGAGCCTGTCCATGGTCGTTCAAGGGAAGCAGTGTTCAGATCTTCATCTGATTGTTCCGAACAAGGTATCCGATGGTTTCAGGTGCATTCAAACATAGTTTAGCGGCGCTCTCATAGTCGACTTCCTATCTCGTCGTCCTTCACCTAATCTACTTCTACAGACCTACCTTGTTGTCTACGAGACGTTCAGCAATATCTCTGCATGTGGGTATTCATCTGAGTCGACTCATCTGTCAATGGAGCTTGTTGCTTAATGTTTTTGTATGACAAAATACAGTGAAATGCTATCGATTCATTTTTTATATATGTAACTACGGATTTAGTTACATGATGATTGTAACTTTTATGTTTAGTAAACAGTACAAGTTACTAACTATTCCCACCTACAATAACTCCGAAAGTATGATAGTAGCTGAAAACTTTGTGGGATAAATGTTGCATGGGACAACGGGGGCCATAATATGACGTTGGTTTTTTGTTGGTAGGTGGCGTAGCGTCACAGATGTGAAGGTCAACTTTGTTATTTTACATGGGATGCTACAGTTTGGTACTTATTTACTGATAACAAGGCTATCGAGACGAATCCAATGATGTGTAAGAATAAAGTCTTTGAAGTTCAACGAAGGTTACAAAGGTGGCATGAACGTCCATTTACAGAAGGAGTTCGAAGTGATGATTATTGGTATCAGTACAGTGCTGCAATCTTCTTATCATGGATTGAGTGGTATTCCTCATCACTTCACCGGCCGCTGTGGCCGAGCGGTTCTAGGAGCTTCAGTCCGGAACCGCGTTGCTGCTACGGTCGTTGGTTTGAATCCTGCCTCAGGCATCGATGTGTGTGAAGTCCATGGGTTAGTTAGGTTTAAGTAGTTATAAGTGTATGGGACTGATGACCTCAGATTTTAAGTCCCATAATGCTTAGAACCTTAAAATGGTTCAAATGGCTCTGAGCACTATGGGACTCAACTTCTTTGGTCATCAGTCCCCTAGAACTTAGAACTACTTGAACCTAACTAACCTAAAGACATCACACACATCCATGGCCGAGGCAGGATTCGAACCTGCGACCGTAGCGGTCGTGCGGTTCATGACTGTAGCCTAGAACCGCTCGGCCACTCCGCTTAGAACCTTGTTACCTCGGCACTTATCGAAGCACACGCTCTGACAATTCTCTCTCATTTATGGTGCAAATAGTAAATGTTCGACGAATACGGCGTATCCATCTAACGTGCCATTGGCATATAAACACCATTCGAAGGTTTCCCAATACGACACGAATAGGAAAGGTAAGACTAGTATAGTCGAATCAAATGTGCATGAGTGATGTATTCCTTCGAAGAAGAAGTCGATATACTTCTAATTTACGGAGAATGCCAACGAAATTCAGTGAGAGCTAGAGACTTAAACGCTGAAAGATATCCTCAACGTACTCACCCTACACGTCGTACATTTAAATATGTGTATGATTAAATAAAAACAACTGGATCTTTAACGCATCGGAAACATATCCATCAAAGGAAAGTTACTAACGAGGAAACGGAAATTAGAGCTCTTGACACTGTGGTTCGAGATTCTTGTGTTAGTTCGCTTCAAATCGCAAGGGAATCTGGCTTGAGCGAGAGTAGTGTTGTTCGTGTTCTGCGTCGCCATAAATATCTTCCTTACCATATCAGTCTACACCAATTAACTGTACAGATTGAATGTGTCGCACTGAATTCTCCCGATGGGGTCAACTTCAGATTCAGATGGATGATTTTTTTATTAATTTGATTTAATTTACTGACGAGGCTACATTCACGAACCATAACATGCATTAATGGGCAGTTACTGAAAATTCATGTTGGCTGCGGCAGGTTGCACACCAAAAACCGTGGTTGGTGAATGTATGGTGTGGGATTCAGGAGGACAGAATTACAGGCCCCTATTTCATCGAAGGAAATCTTAATAGTAGGAAGTACACCACATGCCTGCACGAAACATTAGGTCTGTTATTGGAAGAAACACCTTTAGGAACAAGGAACAGCCTGTAGTATCATTACGATGGCTGTCCGGCACAGTTTTCTCTGATGTCTAGAAATAAGTTGTAGAGACAATCCCCAACTCGGCGTATTGGATGCGGAGGACATGCGTCGTGGCCGGCTCGTACACAAGACTTGACGCCTCTGGATTTTTTCTTGTGGGGATTCGTAAAAGACATTGCTTATAAAGACGTGCCAACTATACCTGAAGATATGTGAGAGAGAATTGTCAGAGCATGTGCGTCGATAAGTGCCGATGTAATAAGGAATACCACTCAATCCATGATAAGAAGATTGCAGCACTGCACTGATACCAATGGTCATCGCTTCGAACACCTTCTGTAAATGAACATTCATGCCACCTTTGTGACCTTCAAAGACCTTACTGTTACACAGCATTGGTTTTGTCTCGATACCCGCTATCAGAAAATAAGTACCAAACTGTAGCATCCCATTAAAAAATAAGGTTGACTTTCATACCTCTGAAGCGACCCCACCTAGCAACAAAATACCAACGTCACATTATGGCCCCCGTTGTCCCATGCAACTTCTGTCCGAAAAACTTTTCAGCTCCTATCATACTTTCTTGGTGGCAATAGTTACAGACTCACCCTGTGTAAGGGATTTCACAGGGTGAGAGTTGTTGGGTTGTGGGGTTGTGAATGGCGAGCAGATGATCGATACTTACAGTCACACTCCAGTTAACTGATCACGTGCTTTTCTTGCCACGCCACGTGCAGGGGGAGATCAAATAGATGGAAACACCAAAAACAAAAGTATTACCATGCTTAATTCGCTGTAGGAAAACCATTGGCATTCAAAACAGCTTCAAGACATCTCTGATTGGGTACGTACAGATCTTACACTCCTGGAAACTGAAATAAGAACACCGTGAATTCATTGTCCCAGGAAGGGGAAACTTTATTGACACATTCCTGGGGTCAGATACATCACATGATCACACTGACAGAACCAGAGGCACATAGACACAGGCAACAGAGCATGCACAATGTCGGCACTAGTACAGTGTATATCCACCTTTCGCAGCAATGCGGGCTGCTATTCTCCCATGGAGACGATCGTAGAGATGCTGGATGTAGTCCTGTGGAACGGCTTGCCATGCCATTTCCACCTGGCGCCTCAGTTGGACCAGCGTTCGTGCTGGACGTGCAGACCGCGTGAGACGACGCTTCATCCAGTCCCAAACATGCTCAATGGTGGACAGATCCGGAGATCTTGCTGGCCAGGATAGTTGACTTACACCTTCTAGAGCACGTTGGGTGGCACGGGATACATGCGGACGTGCATTGTCCTGTTGGAACAGCAAGTTCCCTTGCCGGTCTAGGAATGGTAGAACGATGGGTTCGATGACGGTGTGGATGTTCCGTGCACTATTCAGTGTCCCCTCGACGATCACCAGTGGTGTACGGCCAGTGTAGGAGATCGCTCCCCACACCATGATGCCGGGTGTTGGCCCTGTGTGCCTCGGTCGTATGCAGTCCTCATTGTGGCGCTCACCTGCACGGCGCCAAACACGCATACGACCATCATTGGCACCAAGGCAGAAGCGACTCTCATCGCTGAAGACGACACGTCTCCATTCGTCCCTCCATTCACGCCTGTCGCGACACCACTGGAGGCGGGCTGCACGATGTTGGGGCGTGAGCGGAAGACGGCCTAACGGTGTGCGGGACCGTAGCCCAGCTTCATGGAGACGGTTGCGAATGGTCCTCGCCGATACCCCAGGAGCAACAGTGTCCCTAATTTGCTGGGAAGTGGCGGTGCCGTCCCCTACGGCACTGCGTAGGATCCTACGGTCTTGGCGTGCATCCGTGCGTCGCTGCGGTCCGGTCCCAGGTCGACGGGCACGTGCACCTTCCGCCGACCACTGGCGACAACATCGATGTGCTGTGGAGACCTCACGCCCCACGTGTTGAGCAATTCGGCGGTACGTCCACCCGGCCTCCCGCATGCCCACTATACGCCCTCGCTCAAAGTCCGTCAACTGCACATACGGTTCACGTCCACGCTGTCGCGGCACGCTACCAGTGTTAAAGACTGCGATGGAGCTCCGTATGCCACGGCAAACTGGCTGACACTGACGGCGGCGGTGCACAAATGCTGCGCAGCTAGCGCCATTCGACGGCCAACACCGCGGTTCCTGGTGTGTCCGCTGTGCCGTGCGTGTGATCATTGCTTGTACAGCCCTCTCGCAGTGTCCGGAGCAAGTATGGTGGGTCTGACACACCGGTGTCAATGTGTTCTTTTTTCCATTTCCAGGAGTGTATATGGTTTGCATTGGAATCTTATACGAATCTTCCTGCTAAATGGTGGCACGTTCAGGTAATGTTGTAGGAGGTGCAGAGCTATAACCCACCATTCTCTCCAAAGCATACCACAAAGGACCAATAAAATGGAGATCTGGTGATGGTGGTGACCAGGGGAAACGCGACAGTTCACCTTCGCGCTCACAGAACCATTCCTAGACGATGTGAGCTGTGCGAACAGGAGCCGCTGTCGTCTTGGAACATAGCTTCATCGTTGGGGAGGTCCTGATGAGCCAAAATGATCACATCATCCTTGGCAGTAATGCGGTCTTGCAGTAACCATGGGGTCCGCGGAATACGATTTGGTTGAGCAAAGTTTCACTGAACTCACGCCAAGTTTCACTCTTTGACCGTATCCTCAGCCAGAATTTGAAACAGGCTTAAAACAAGAGTCATACGACCTAATGACGTCATTCCATAGCTCCACAGTCGATTTTTTACCTTTGGCACCACGCTTTCATGGAGCGAGAATTTGCATCACAAAAGTGTGATTTTGGAATTCTAGCTTGTCCTGCAATTTCCAGCTTCTGGAGCTCCCTTCGTGTTGTTTTTGTGTTGACAAACTTCGCGAGTGCCACATTCAGTTGTACAGTGACTTTTGCAGCTGACGTCCTGGTTTGTTTCGTCACGATCTTCACCTATGATCGTCCGTCACAACCACATATTTTCATTCGTGTGACTTTGCGGATGATGTTTTCTCACTTTCTCTGTACGCAGTGTAAATATTCGATACGGTGACGTTTGAAATACAGAACTCCCCCACAGTCTTGATCGCAAAAGCACCTATCATACGAGTACAAACAATTCGCCCACATTCGAATTCATTAGCTCGGGCAAAATGCACTTACAATGTACTATCCCACTTTCTACATCTTTAGGTAATTAACCTATATCAGCATCTAGATACCCAATGAAGACTGTAAACTACACTAAGTGATCAGAAGTATCCGCACCCCACTCAAAAACATACGTGTTTCATATGAGGTGCAGTGTGCTGCCACCCACTGCCAGGTACTCCATATCAGCGACCTCAGTACTCATTAGACATCGTGAGAGAGCAGAATGGGGCACTACGCGGAACTCGCGGACTTCGAACGTGGTCAGATGATTGGGTGACACTTGTGTCATACGTCTGTACATGAAATATCCGCACTCCTAAACATCCCTAGGTCCACTGTTTCCGATGTGATAGTGAAGTGGAAACGTGATTGGACACGTACAGCACAAAAGCGTACAGGCCGACCTCGTCTGTTGACTAACAGAGACCGCCGACAGTTGAAGAGAGTCGTAATGTGTAGTAGGCAGACATCTATCCGGACCATCACACAGGAATTCCAAACTGCATCAGGATCCACTGCTAGTACTATGACAGGCTGGAGGTGAGAAAACTTGGATTTCATGGTCGAGCGGCTGCTCATAAGCCACGTCGGTAAATGCCAAACGACGTCTCGCCTGGTGTAAGGAGCGTAATCATTGGACGACTGAACAGTAGAAAAACGTTGTGTGGAGTGACGAATCATGTTACACAATGTGGCGATCCCATGGCAGCATGTGGGTATGGCGAATGCGCGCTGAACGTCATCTGATAGCGTATGCAGTGCCAACAGTAAAATTCGGAGGCGGTGGTGTTATGGTGTGTCGTGTTTTTCGTGGAGGGGGCTTGCGAGGCACTATCACAGCACAGGCCTACACTGATGTTGCTTCCCACTGTTGAAGAGCAATTCGGGGATGGTGACCGTATCTTTCAACACGATCGAACACCTGTTCATAATGCACGGCCTGTGACGGAGTGATTACATGAAAATAACATCCATGTAATAGACTGTCCTGCATAGAGGCCTGACTTGAATCCTATAGAACACCTTTAAGATGTTTTGGAACCCCGACATCGATACCTCTCCTCAGTGCAGCACTCCGTGAAGAATGGGCTCCCATCTCCCAAGAAACCTTCTAGCACCTGGTTGAGCTTATGAATGCGAGAGTGGAAGCTGTCAATAAGGCTAAAGGTGGCCCAACACCATCTTGAATTCCAGAATTACCGATTGAGGGCGCCAAGAAATTGTAAATCATTTTCCGCCTGGTGTCCTGATACTTTTGATCACATAGTGTAGTTTTCCGTCTACATTGCCTCAAGAAGGGAAAGTTTAATTATAACCACCCTGTATAATGGCTGGAGACGTACATGTTCTTGAGAAAGAAACGGGTAGTTAATATCTTGTTCTCCATGCAATCATCCCCTATCGACGGATCAAATTGATACAAGAATGTGGGCATCTTTTGATCGCCGCCTACCCTTATTGTTCATTTTCAGCCCCTGGTACAGTATCTCCTTCATTAGCTTTCCAGTCCCTGCACGCTACATGATGGCACTCATCTCACGAAAGAAGCATCGTGATATATGTCAGCCTATCTGCACGCGTGCGAACTTTTTCGGACTGAAATAAAAAGAAAACGTGTGAAACTTTTCGCTTTGTTTTCACAGTTGCCTGGTCCTCAAATTGGAAACCGTTTCTCACACACGGCCCCGTATCAGATGTGGCTTCATTGTGAATGTTCCTGTGCCTCATCAGTCAAAGGAGGTTCCATCAGACAAATTTGTTGCTGGCTGACGAAACTTTCGTTGGCGCTGAAGCGAAACACTTCACGAATTGATTACGACTCAGTGACAACTGAGTTCCCCCACTCACGAAACTTTTCAAGACGGACATATTCACAAATTAATTATAACGCAATGCCCCCTCTATTCTTTCTTCCACCCACAAGATTTTTATGACCGGTGTACTCATTAAATTTTTCACATTTGTGGGCATAATTCTCATCACACAAATGTGGTGTCCCTCCCAAGAGTCGTTAGGCGAATGCTGTCTGGTGTTTAGGCAGATATTTGTAATTTCCTTTTTACAATGCGCAAATGGAGTTAGCCCAAAGAAATACTGCTGATGTCTTTCATGCGAGGAGCTCCCTTTTTAGTACTGTGTTCCGCTTTTGTAATGCTCAAGGGACCATCATAAATCGCGGTGACTTCAGTGTGATCATTGTCTCTGACTAAAAGTGTAATTTTTTTGGTTTCATTCTGGTTTGACAAGTCTGGTAAACAAGCAAGAAAAAAATTGTTTTTCGTAAACAGCTCGCACCTTACTTCTAGAAAAAAGTTTCATTGTAAAAATACTATGATCTTCCAGCTTCTACTCCTCATCGGAAAATAGCTTTTATCAAACTTTGCAAATTGTTGTTGACTTCATCTAGCGCTTCCTCATTAGATGAGAATTTCCTTGCAACGAGCCACAGTTTGAAGTTATGGAACGGGAAGAAGACATTTGAGGCTACGTCTAGTGAAAGGGTGAATAGGGGCTAGTTCGAAGCCCAATTCCTGCACTTTCAACATTGTGATCACTAAACCAAATCTGTGCGACTGACAGAAATCCACAAAAATTACAACATATGTGAAGTGCAGTCTGATGACGTCAGGGAAGCTGAGGAAGACGATGCGGATGGACATGAACTTAAACTCACGAAAAATAACCTGATTGCAAGTGAAGGAAATCAAGAGGGGTTCGTAACTACCGAACGAATTCAGAAATGCATAAACAATGAGACTAGCAATAGCCTAGAATTCTCAAAGGAAATAAAGGCTCTCACGTTGAAATCCGACAGTGATATTGAAGATGCCGACTTAAGTGAAAATGAAGATATAATTTGATCAATTGATTCGGAATAAGAAGCAGCTTACTGAAAACCTCTGTCCTAGAGAAACAATAATGCCAAGAAATGAGAATATTCCGTCCGAAAAATTGCCGAAACGAGATATCAAACGTGAAGAAGAAGTTGTTCAAGAAGAAAGAAAAAAACCTGGAAGACGAGCCATGTGAAGGAGGAGTAATTTCAATACAGGATCCAGAAGACGTAACGGAGCCAAAGAAAAAGGAGTCACCGGAAGAAATGATTAGTAACAAACGAAAACTGAAGGTCGTGAAAGAATTTGCAGTCAGAAGGAAGAAAGGAGCATCTGACACCGAATTTAAAGAAATGAACGCCATTTCATAGCAAGATGCAGTGGTACATAAAGACTTACTGTAGGTAGAACAAGAGGATACGGAGGTGAAAGTAACCAAAGAAACTATAATTCTGATACAGGTTTGTGGCTACATAACTAGAGCGATACTGGACACTGGATCCCAGATTAGTGCTTTTTCTCAATCTTATTACAACTACATAAAAAAAAAACAGGTATAGCCGTTATGTCTGTGCAAGGAATCACAATTTAGGCGCGACTCAAAGAAACAGTAAACCAATAAAGATGCAAGTTTTAGCAGAATTTGTTATAAAAGGTCGTGTTTTTACACACGATTTCCTGATGATCTCAGAACTTAGCACCGAAGTAATTATGCCAATAGATTTGCTGCAGAAGCAAGAAGCAGTAATCAATAGTGCAAATGAAACAGTTAGAATTACGAATGAGGAAGGTACACTAAACATAGACTTTGAAGAAACAGACGAAAGCACTGAAGCGGAATTTCAGTGTATGATGATGGAAATAAATATTGATAATGAAAGATTATCAGAATTATTTGAAGGTTATCACATACGAAGCATCAAAAGTTTAGACCCAATGTTAGAAGAATTTCGGAAAATTATCAGTGACGTACTATATTTAGATCCAATGCAGAAAAATTAGTTGCTGCAAATACTAGAATAAAATTAGAGCGTTTTTAAGATACTCCTGGCAGAGTGAAAAATATCGAATATCTTTTGGAAATACTGCCATACAAATAGTTTTAGTTACCGATATGCGATACCTGCAGCCAACAAACTGGCCGTTCAAGCTGAAATACGATTGAATGGGGACTCATAGAGCGTAACAACAGTAATCATGCACAGAAGAGCCAAAGAAATTGTACACCTGCTAAATATCGTGTAAGGCCCCAGCGAACACGCAGAAGTGCCGCAGGACGACGTGGCATGGACTCAACTAACGTCTGAAGTTCTTATATGGATATGGTGGCTGTTCTATCGGACATGTCCGAAAGGACAGACACCATATCCATATAAGCAGATTGTTCTGGCAATACCGCCCATGACTTTCCTCTTCTGTCTTAGGGGACTTGGTAAGAATGTCTTTCACGAGTAATGACTGTGTTGGGTAGGTACACTACGAATGTAGTGTGTGGACATATAGTGTGAGACTGTAGGTCTCGCGAGAGGCGTGCGCGATATAGTCCCTGCAGTCACACCACCCACTGTGACCTCGGTGGCTCAGATGGATATAGCGTTCGCCATGTTAGCAGGAGATCCCGGGTTTGGGTCCCGATCGGGGCACACATTTTCACCTGTCCTCGTTGATATAATATCAATTCCGTGAGCAGCTGAAGGTGTTAATATGTAATTCTAATGTCTGAAGTGGTGCTGTAGGGAACTGTCACCATGAAACCTGGAGGGCTGTCGATAAATCCATAAGAGTACGAGGGGGCGGGGATCTCTTGTGAAAAGCACGTTACAAGGCAACCCAGTCACGCTCAGTAACATTCGTCTCGGAAGTCTGGTGGCCAGCGGAAGTTTTCAAACTCAGAAGAGCGTTCCTAGAGCCAATCTGTAGAAATTATGGACGTGTGTGATGTTGCATTGTCCTGCTGGAATTTCCCAAGTCCGTTGGAAAGCACAATGGACATGAATTGATGCAGGTGACCAAACAGGATGCTTAGGTCCGTGTCAATTTCCAGAGTCGTATCTAGACCAATCAGGGGTCTCATATCTCTTCAACTGTACACGCCCCACACTATTACAGAGTCTCCACCAGCTTGGACAGTCCCCTGCTGACATGCAGGGTCCATGGATTCATGAGGTTGTCTCCATACCTGTATATGTCCATCCGATCGATACAATTTGAAACGAGACACGTCCGACCGGGCGACATGTTTCTAGTCATCAAAAGCCAATTACTGGTGTTGACGGGCTCAGACGAGGCGTAAGGCTTTGTGTCATCCAGTTATCAAGGATACACGAGTGAGCCTTCGAAAGTCCATATTTACGATATTTCGTTGAATGGTTCGCACGCTGACACTTGTTGATGGGCCAGCATTGAAGTCTGCAGCAATTTGTGGAAGGGTTGCACTTCTGTCACGTTGAACGATTCTCTTCAGTCGTCGTTGTTAATGTTCTTGCAGGATTTTTTTTCCAGCCGCAGAGGTGTAAGAGGTCTGACGTGTTACAGGATTCCTTATATTCACGGTACACTTGTGAAATGGTCGAACGTGAAAATCCACACTTCATCGCTACCTGGGAGATGCTGTGTCCCATCGATAGTGCGTCGACCATAACACCACGTTCAAGCTCACTGAAATCTTTATAATCTGCCATATTACCAGCAGGAGCCTATCTACAACGGCGCCAGACACTTGTGTCTTATAGGCGTTGCCGACCGCAGCACCGTATTCTATCAGTTCACAAATCTCTGTATTTGAATACGCATGCCTATACTAGTTTCTTTGGCGCTTCAGTGTAATTAGACTTTCGCTTCTTGAGGCAATGTAGGCGGAAAACTATTTATTGTATGGGTTCCCTACTTTATGAGAATGAGGTGCAGACTGCGCACTGCAGGATTTGCGTTGTTAGCAGTGTTAATGCCATGATGTACCGTGAGGCGCCGGTACTAGAACGACGACCCGCCCTGTGTAGTGGGACGTGAAATTGAAGCGTCCCCCATCCACCAGTGTCAGCCCAGTTTGCAGGTGAATATAAGTTTAATTTACTTTTTTGTTTATGTATTTTTGTAATATCTGTAATAGCTGTGAATTATCTAAAGTTTTGTATTTATTTTTTATGTTTCATGTACGGAGAGGGCGGCGCAACGAACGGAGACAGCATCTTCGCTGCCGGGACCAGAGAGAAAATTGCTGGCCACTGTACGTCGCGGGTAGACAGACAAAGAGCAACAGAAGATCCTGAAACCGAGTTGTTGCTTCGTGCTTCTAATAATTAAAAAAAATTGAGAATTTGTAATGTTTGTACAACAATGACGTCATAGAAAGTTTAATCATATTGTAAATGTTCAGTTCTGTCTCGTCAAGGCTCAGGTTCACGTCTACATGTAGGAAGATAATAAACTAGTGGATGCTACAAAAGTTTAAATACGTGTTCCGAGAATCTACACTCCTGGAAATGGAAAAAAGAACACATTGACACCGGTGTGTCAGACCCACCATACTTGCTCCGGACACTGCGAGAGGGCTGTACAAGCAATGATCACACGCACGGCACAGCGGACACACCAGGAACCGCGGTGTTGGCCGTCGAATGGCGCTAGCTGCGCAGCATTTGTGCACCGCCGCCATCACTGTCAGCCAGTTTGCCGTGGCATACGGAGCTCCATCGCAGTCTTTAACACTGGTAGCATGCCGCGACAGCGTGGACGTGAACCGTATGTGCAGTTGACGGACTTTGAGCGAGGGCGTATAGTGGGCATGCGGGAGGCCGGGTGGACGTACCGCCGAATTGCTCAACACGTGGGGCGTGAGGTCTCCACAGTACATCGATGTTGTCGCCAGTGGTCGGCGGAAGGTGCACGTGCCCGTCGACCTGGGACCGGACCGCAACGACGCACGGATGCACGCCAAGACCGTAGGATCCTACGCAGTGCCGTAGGGGACCGCACCGCCACTTCCCAGCAAATTAGGGACACTGTTGCTCCTGGGGTATCGGCGAGGACCATTCGCAACCGTCTCCATGAAGCTGGGCTACGGTCCCGCACACCGTTAGGCCGTCTTCCGCTCACGCCCCAACATCGTGCAGCCCGCCTCCAGTGGTGTCGCGACAGGCGTGAATGGAGGGACGAATGGAGACGTGTCGTCTTCAGCGATGAGAGTCGCTTCTGCCTTGGTGCCAATGATGGTCGTATGCGTGTTTGGCGCCGTGCAGGTGAGCGCCACAATCAGGACTGCATACGACCGAGGCACACAGGGCCAACACCCGGCATCATGGTGTGGGGAGCGATCTCCTACACTGGCCGTAAGTGATCGCCGAGGGGCACTAAATAGTGCACGGTACATCCAAACCGTCATCGAACACATCGTTCTACCATTCCTAGACCGGCAAGGGAACTTGCTGTTCCAACAGGACAATGCACGTCCGCATGTATCCCGTGCCACCCAACGTGCTCTAGAAGGTGTAAGTCAACTACCCTGGCCAGCAAGATCTCCGGATCTGTCCCCCATTGAGCATGTTTGGGACTGGATGAAGCGTCGTCTCACGCGGTCTGCACGTCCAGCACGAACGCTGGTCCAACTGAGGCGCCAGGTGGAAATGGCATGGCAAGCCGTTCCACAGGACTACATCCAGCATCTCTACGATCGTCTCGATGGGAGAATAGCAGCCTGCATTGCTGCGAAAGGTGGATATACACTGTACTAGTGCCGACATTGTGCATGCTCTGTTGCCTGTGTCTATGTGCCTGTGGTTCTGTCAGTGTGATCATGTGATGTATCTGACCCCAGGAATGTGTCAATAAAGTTTCCCCTTCCTGGGACGATGAATTCACGGTGTTCTTATTTCAATTTCCAGGAGTGTATTTATGAAGAATTATGTTAAGTAATTCATTTGACAAGATTATTAATTTTTGACAGCGTTCATCGCGAGTTTGAGTCTTGAAAGTTTATTCAATGTGGCTCCAATATCTATTAACAGATAACTTGCATTAATATAATTTCTGAGGAGAAACAAACGACATCTAAATTGAAAAAGTTTACGCAAACTAATCGGACTGAGTGACGTAATTCTGCGCATACGACTCAAATGATGTTTTACAGTTTCGTTCAAGAACCATTCTGAGACAATTTAAAAAGAATATAAATAATTTTGAAGTGTGTTGTAACTGACGTAGGTGACGAAGTCTACACATGGTCATATGTCAAAAGAAAATCATTTATAAAAAACTTACACCTGGAGTTGAAAAACATGATTTGGAAGTTGGAATTCAGTGGCTATTTGAGAATTTCTCGTGGTGGAGGCTGACGGTCAATTGCACCAGAACTAGTTGAAGAAATCACTTTAGTCATGACTGAGAATGCTGTAAGCGATGTGCTATCTTCAAGCAGTGCACAAGCCTTATCACGACAACTGAACATTCCGTCGTCTACCGTTCGATAAGAGCTGCGAAAGTGCGAATAATAGTGAAATGAAATCTAGTGCGGTTCTAGCAGATCGCCATCACATTGAACAACGTTTTGCCGCACGGGATTAGCCGAGCGGTCTAGGGCGCTGCAGTCATGGACTGTGCGGCTGGACCCGGCGGAGGTTCGAGTCCTCCCTCGGGCATCGGTGTGTGTGTTTCTTCTTAGGATAATTTAAGTTAAGTAGTGTATAAGCTTAGGGACTGATGACCTTATCAGTTAAGTCCCATAAGGTTTCACACATATTTGAACATTTTTTTTAGCAACGTTTGTAACCTGGAGCACAAATACAGTACGCAATTAACTATAGTGTAACCCTCTCATATGGAAATTAAATTGTGTTTCTTAGTGTTGTGTTTTTCAATGGATGATCCGTTATTCCTCTTCCGCATGTCATGACAAATGTATCCTCAAAGTTTCGTTGTCCTACGACCACTCGTTTGTGATGGGGATCCCTCTCAAGCGGAGAAAGTTTAACTATAACCATCTCGTACTCTGTAAATCACGCAAGTTAGCAGTATGTGCCGCAACTGACAGCTGAATACAGTATTGGGGAAGGCCCAAGTGCTCTAAACACACATTTCATCGCAGAGGTCGGTAGTATGGAGTTTATACGATAGAATGAATTCAGCTGTACAGTTCTGTGAACTGTGGTATCCAGAAAACGCTGTTAGTGCCGTGCTTTACAACAAAAATTGATTCCGGTTTCAACTGGTTTCGAATTGATTTATGCAGTAAAATCTCAGCATCAGGTATGACATCTTAATTTGTTACTTATTTATAACTATATTTGGAACGCATTGTGCAGACAGTATGCATATATATCACTAACCGTACCTGTAAAATTGTACCATTGAGCAACATATAGTTCAGGAGAAAGTCCCTCATAAACTTTGAGAAGCGTGAAAAATTTGCTTTACTTAAAACGGAGCACTGATTAGACACACTGTAATCATCCATTGTTAGACAACACAGTGGTGGGAACAGAAGAGAGGGGGGAGGGGGGAGAGGCGTTACTGGTTGTGTCCTAAATTCCTTAAATAAAGAACAGTAGAGGGCGTATCACCTCTATTTCTCTAGATGACATTACATCAGTTTCTATGAATTGTGACGTCTCTGACAGAAATCCGGTCGCACAAATGAGACAATAGTCATTGGCACGCAATATGGTTACACGCCACCTGAAATAACGAACTGCGTCGATAGGGATTCGAAAGTAGTGCTGTAAGCAAGACGTTGCGAAGTACTAAACAATATTGAAACAACCTAAACTACGGAACAGATTAGTGAAGAGTTATTTGCGAAAGTAGAGCGCCTACGGTGACCTGCTTTCAACTGAGACAACCGCACAGCTTGTATAAAATATACAGAGGTGTTCGAAATATACTATCATACAAATTAATTATAGTACGTAGCACTGTACCCATACCAATGAAAACTACGTGGCGTATCGATTCTTAATACCACTCACAACCTACGTTAGCACAGCGAATTCAGTTTTACAGTAACTTTCATACCGTAAGGCACTCTTCAGTTATTTGTTAAAGATAGCATCTATGAACCCATGCAGTAATTTCGCATTAATGTTTGGGGGACTAGTTCGTCATTCTCCACGGTACGTATTATGAATATTTAATAGTAAATTTAGGTATGACCTCACTGAAGGAATCAAAATGTGGAAAATGAATTGATACGCTGAAGTCTGTAAAATCACATATTTGTAAAGTGGTTGATACTAAAACTAAGAGAAAATGAAACATGACCATGCTCGTGCATTGTAGTAAAAAGCGTGTAACATATTACGCTGGAAGTAACAATTTGTTACGTGTAGATTTAGGTTATAGAACCTAAAATAGATGATAGCTTGAAGAACCTAATCAGTTATTGATCGTGTGATCACTACACAGTGGTGTCCTTGTCTCCTACATGGCACTAAGTTCGCCTTGCCGAACACTGTATGTCTTCTCATTCGATGAAATACAATGACACAAAAATTCTGGCCCGCAAGTCAAACTTTTGGAAGTAATTCATTAACGCTTTAGAACATCTACAATTTAGTACTTTCACTTGTTACGAAGTTTTTCCAAGAAGCGGCGGAAGTCTGAGTTAACTTCAGCAACATCCTTGTCAAGATCTTGCAAGAATCTTGCAGGGAATTCCTTTCACTTGGAAACTGTTTTCCTGCAGTACCATAAGTAAGAGTAGGCAACCCGTCTTTGTGTTCACAATTGGTGACAAATTATCGGGAGCACCAGTTATAAGGGGATTATATTTAGTTTCTGCTGCAGTTGCGTCGGCCGTTGTGGCCGAGCGGTTGTAGGCGCTTCACTCTGGAACCGCTCCACCACTACGGTCGCAGGTTCGAGTCCTGCCTCGGGCATGGATGTGTGTGATGTCCTTAGGTTAGTTCGCTTTAAATGCCGGCATGGTAGCTCAGAGTGTTCGGACAGAGGGTTAGCTGCCACCTACAATAAAAAAACTGAGTTAAAGGATCAACGACGAACTGAAACGGGTGTCTTGCGACGTCCGCACCGAGCGGATGCAACGAACGAAAACGAACAAAATGAGATAAAAAAAAGTAGCTCTATGTTCTAGGGGTCTAATTAAATGGTTCAAATGGCTCTGAGCACTATGGGACTTAACATCTGAGGTCATCAGTCCCCTACAACTTAGAACTACTTAAACCTAACTAACCTAAGGACATCACATACATCCATGCCCGAGGCAGGATTCGAACCTGCGACGGTAGCGGTGGCGCGGTTACAGAGTGAAGCGCCTAGAACCGCTCGGCCACATTGGCCGGCGGGGTCTAATTACCTGAGATGTTAAGTCCCATGGTGCTCAGAGCCATTTGCACCATTTCTTGCTGCATTTGGAGTTAGCTGTCAGAGTGTACATTACGCATTAATTGAAACACACATAGACCTGCCTCAGTAAGTAAATACTGTCGACAGAGCCGTTCTGCATTTTCTGTGACCCATGTGTTTACCTACTGATGGGTGGACTTGGAATTATGACCGTAGCACGTAACGCCTAAAACCAGTCTGAGCGACTAAATACTTGCGTAAGATATACGTTTCGGTTACTTTTATTTTTTATGCTTTCCAGTTGCCTGTATTAAATGTCTGTCCCTAGTAGTGTAGAATATAAATAACAAATGTGTGAATAATTTTGTTATAGACAGTTATTGGCACTCATTACTGTGAATTTTTTTTCCCCGTAGTACTATTCTTATGATTACAAATCTCTGTTTAATGTTCGAAAAGAAATGAAGGGATACACACAGGAATCATTCATTTACATATAGCCACACTCCACAAAGCTCTGTGACGCGAATGGCAGTAGTTTTTTCCGTTATATCAAATATTAAATTATTCACCGTCCCGTCTGCTTATCAAACGGGGGAAGAATGACTGGCTAAATGTCTCGGTGCGTACTTGACTAAGTCCAGTCTCATCTTCGTAGTCTACCACAGAGCAATACGTAGGGAGCTGTCGTATATTCTTATGCCTGTCAATTAATACTAATATTTTAAATTTGTAGATAGATTTCTAATACACTAATCAATGCAATAATGCATACAATGATATACATATCAACCACATTTAATTCAGGTTTCACTTTTTCATTTTTGTAGCAGTCCTATCCCCACCTCAACTCAGTTGGATAAATATACAAGGTTACTTTATACATGTTGGATCTTGTAACTTCGCGGCCGTCAATGAATGTTGACGAGAACGCAACCAGCCACAATTTTTGTCATGTTGCGTTATTCATGAAGAATATACAGGGTGTTTAAAACAAAGTGTCACATATTCCTGTTGAAGAGTATTGGTCGAAACGAGATGAAAAGTTCCTGTAACGATCTGTCACGAAACCATTACCTGTTAAGATATTGGCCAATCTCTCCTCTCATGCCAGTCGATTACATAGAAGAGATTATAGGTGCAGCATGTGACTACCAAGCTTTCTGACATATCCTCTAGCACTTTTTTTGGAGTGAATTACGCTGTCTTTCAAATACACCTGGCTTCATTCGGTTTGCATCTCAAGTTCTTGTAACGAATGTACGTTTTAGATGGGTTGCGAATACACCGATACCTTTAAATGTCGTCATTGCCATAACTTCAACGGATTAAGGTCCTGTGAAAGGGGAGACCATGCCACTGGGCCTCCTAGACCCATTCATAGTTGCGTTGAGGTACCTTCGGACTATCTGTAGAAAATAGTGCCTTGCTTCACTGTGCACGAATCACAGCCATTGAATTTCTTTAAAGGTAACTCTCTCCCATGCAGAAATCGGTGATCAATAGCATCTGTGGTCTACATCAATTTGTCTGTGGAAATGCGAATAATATATGGTTGTCAATCAGAAAAAAATTCGCAACTATGCAGAGAAAACCGCCGTATTTGATAACGCCAGCGTGCCTTTTATACCCGGAAGAAGAGCTATACCCCACCTGGAAGAAAAATGCCGTCAACTGGTTGAAGGGACACGCGGTATTTTACCTGCTGTCCAGTAAAGAAAGGAGCGAAGGGGATTTTTGGACGTACATTTCCGACCAGCATCACAAGCTACTACGCATGAATAATTATTATGATACATACGCCAACTTCCTCAGAAGAACAGTCATGTGAACTCCATTTCAGATTATGCGATTCAGAACATGAAGAAACGAGAGACAATTTGATCTTTGAAAAACAAATACGATCAAGTGCCGAACATCACTATCTGGTTTAGACTTGGAATTTTTTTCTAAAATGCCAAGGAACCTTTGTTTTATTACTTGTAAATGTCAGTTGAAAATTATGTACTACTGTGGAACGTTATGACTATTAAAAAAAAGGGGAGCGTCTTTGATTCATAATCAAAACGTCTTCGGTCCCGGGTTCGAGCCCCGCCACTGCCTAAATTTTGATAATAATCAGTATTGGCGGCCGAAGACTTCCGGCATAAGAAGTCAGCCTCATTCTGCCAACGGCCTTGTCGAAGAGAGCGGAGGAGCGGATAGAGGTTCAGGGCACTCTCTTGTCCTAGGGGTGGGAAATTGCCCCTAAAGGCGGAAGAATCAGCAATGACCAACGACATGAGGATGCAGAAGGCAATGGAAACCACTGCATTAAAGACACGTAACGTGTATCCACAGGACATGTGGTCTGTAATTGAAGAAGTGTCGTGATGATCTCGACATTGGCAAAAGATTCCGGAATAGTCTCCCATTCGGATCTCCGGGAGGAGACTGCCAAGGGGGAGGTTACCATGATAAAAAGACTGAATAATCAACGAAAGGTAACGTTCTACGAGTCGGGGCGTGGAATGTCAGAAGCTTGAACGTGGTAGGGAAACTAGAAAATCTCAAAAGGGAAATGCAAAGGCTCAGATATAGTAGGGGTCAGTGAAGTGAAGTGGAAGGAAGACAAGGATTTCTGATCAGATGAGTATCGGGTAATATCAACAGCAGCAGAAAATGGTATAACAGGTGTAGGATTCGTTATGAATAGGAAGGTGGGGGCAGAGGGTGTGTTACTGTGAACAGTTCAGTGACCGGGTCGTTCTAATCAGAATCGACACCAGACCAACATCGACTACGATAGTTCAGGTATATATGCCGACGTCGCAAGCTGAAGATGAACAGATAGAGAAAGTGTATGAGGATATTGAAAGGGTAATGCAGTATGTAAAGGAGGACGAAAATCTAATAGTCATGGGTGACTGGAATGCAGTTGTAGGGGAAGGAGTAGAAGAAAAGGTTACAGGAGAATACGGGCTTGGGACAAGGAATGAAAGAGGAGAAAGACTAATTGAGTTCTGTAACAAGTTTCAGCTAGTAATAGCGAATACCCTGTTCAAGAATCACAAGAGGAGGAGGTATACTTGGAAAAGGCCGGGAGATACGGGAAGATTTCAATTAGATTATATCATGGTCAGACAGAGATTCCGAAATCAGATACTGGATTGTAAGGCGTACCCAGGAGCAGATATAGACTCAGATCACAATATAGTAGTGATGAAGAGTAGGCTGAAGTTCAAGACATTAGTCAGGAAGAATCAATACGCAAAGAAGTGGGATACGGAAGTACTAAGGAATGACAAGATACGTTTGAAGTTCTCTGACGCTATAGATACAGCAATAAGGAATAGCGCAGTAGGCAGTACAGTTGCACAGGAATGGCCATCTCTAAAAAGGGCCATCACAGAAGTTGGGGAGGAAAACATAGGTACAAAGAAGGTAGCTGCGAAGAAACCATGAGTAACAGAAGAAATACTTCAGTTGATTGATGAAAGGAGGAAGTACAAACATGTTCCGGGAAAATCAGGAATACAGAAATACAAGTCGCTGAGGAATGAAATAAGTAGGAAGTGCAGGGAAGCTAAGACGAAATGGCTGCAGGAAAAATGTGAAGACATCGAAAAAGATATGATTGTCTGAAGGACAGACTCAGCACACAGAAAAGTCAAAACAACCTTTGGTGGCATTAAAAGCAACGGTGGTAACATTAAAAGTGCAACGGGAATTTCACTGATAAATGCAGAGGAGAGAGCAGATAGGTGGAAAGAATACATTGAAAGCCTCTATGAGGGTGAAGATTTGTCTGATGTGATAGAAGAAGAAACAGGAGTCGATTTAGAAGAGATAGGGGATCCAGTATTAGAATCGGAATTTAAAAGAGCTTTGGAGGACTTACGGTCAAATAAGGCAGAAGGGATATATAACATTCCATCAGAATTTCTAAAATCATTGGGGGAAGTGGCAACAAAACGACTATTCACGTTGGTGTGTAGAATATATGAGTCTGGCGATATACCATCTGACTTTCGGAAAAGCATCATCTACACAACTCCGAAAACGGCAAGAGCTGACAAGTGCGAGAATTATCGCACAATCAGCTTAACAGCTCATGCATCGAAGCTGCTTAGCAGAATAATATACAGAAGAATGGAAAAGAAAATTGAGAATGCGCTAGGTGACGATCAGTTTGGCTTTAGGAAAAGTAAAGAGACGAGAGAGGCAATTCTGACGTTACGGCTAATAATGGAAGCAAGGCTAAAGAAAAATCAAGACACTTTCATAGGATTTGTCGACCTGGAAATAGCGTTCGGCAATATAAAGTGGTGCAAGCTGTTCGAGATTCTGAAAAATGTAGGGGTAAGCTATAGGGAGAGACAAGGTTGTAGCCTTTCGTCCCTACTCTTCAATCTGTACATCGAGGAAGCAATGATGGAAATGAAAGAAAGGTTCAGGAGTGGAATTAAAATACAAGGTGAAAGGATATCAATGATACGATTCGCTGATGACATTGCTATCCTGAGTGAAAGTGAAGAAGAATTAAATGATCTGCTGAACGGAATGAGCAGTCTAATGAGTACACAGTATGGTTTGAGAGTAAATCCGAGAAAGACGAAGGTAATGAGAAGTAGTAGAAATGAGAACAGCGAGAGGATTGATGGTCACGAAGTCAATGAAGTTAAGAAATTCTGTTACCTAGGCAGTAAAATAACCAATGCCGGACGGAGCAAGGAGGACATCAAAAGCAGACTCGCTATGGCAAAAAAGGCATTTCTGGCCAAGAGAAGTCTACTAATATCAAATACCGGCCTTAATTTGTGGAAGAAATTTCTGAGGATGTACGTCTGGAGTACAGCATTGTATGGTAGTGAAACATGGACTGTGGGAAAACCGGAGCAGAAGAGAATCGAAGCATTTGAGATGTGGTGCTATAGACGAATGTTGAAAATTAGGTGGACTGATAAGGTAAGGAATGAGGAGGTTCTACGCAGAATCGGAGAGGAAAGGAATATGTGGAAAACACTGATAAGGAGAAGGGACAGGATGATAGGACATCTGCTAAGACATGAGGGAATGATTTCCATGGTACTAGAGGGAGCTGTAGAGGGCAAAAATTGTACAGGAAGACAGAGATTGGAATACGTCAAGCAAATAATTGAGGACGTAGGTTGCAAGTGCTACTCTGCTCTGAGATGAATAGGTTAGCACGGGAAATGAATTCGTGGCGGGCCGCATCAAACCAGTCAGTAGACTGATGACCAAAAAAAAAAAAAAAAATCTGTTTGGTAAAGTGTATGGCCCTAAGAGCCTTACACTAACAGTTTTTCCCCATGCTTCTGTACTGAAGCGATCTTGATCCTCGAACACCCGTGTCTATTTGAGGTTTTGCAGCTGCCACTGTGTAATGTACTACCAGATCTCTTGTGAATTCTTCCTCACCTATAAATATAATGCAAGCTATAAAGGGCCCAAATGAGCACACGCGACCTTTTTAGGGACCTTGTATTATAAACGTGAATTTCATTGCCCTAGAATAATGTTTTTGTGAACTGATATTTCTTAATCTGAAATTACGCACTGATGTACGTAGGTTAAGGGTGAGCTACATAAGGTAACTTAACATACACTCCTGGAAATTGAAATAAAAACACCGTGAATTCATTGTCCCAGGAAGGGGAAAATTTATTGACACATTCCTGTGGTCAGATACATCACATGGTCACACTGACAGAACCACAGGCACATAGACACAGGCAACAGAGCATGCACAATGTCGGCACTAGTACAGTGTATATCCACCTTTCGCAGCAATTCAGGCTGCTATTCTCCCATGGAGACGATCGTAGAGATGCTGGACGTAGTCCTGTGGAACGGCTTGCCATGCCATTTCCACCTGGCGCCTGAGTTGGACCAGCGTTCGTGCTGGACGTGCAGACCGCGTGAGACGACGCTTCATCCAGTCCCAAACATGCTCAATGGGGGACAGATCCGGAGATCTTGCTGGCCAGGGTAGTTGACTTACACCTTCTAGAGCACATTGGGTGGCACGGGATACATGCGAACTTGCATTGTCCTGTTGGAACAGCAAGTTCCCTTGCCGGTCTAGGAATGGTAGAACGATGGGTTCGATGACGCTTTGGATGTACCGTGCACTATTCAGTGTCCCCTCGACGATCACCAGTGGTTTACGGCCAGTGTAGCAGATCGCTCCCCACACCATGATGCCGGATGTTGGCCCTGTGTGCCTCGTTCGTATGCAGTCCTGATTGTGGCGCTCACCTGCACGGCGCCAAACACGCATACGACCATCATTGGCACCAAGGCAGAAGCGACTGTCATCGCTGAAGGCGACACGTCTCCATTCGTCCCTCCATTCACGCCTGTCGCGACACCACTGGAGGCGGGCTGCACGATGTTGGGGCGTGAGCGGAGGACGGCCTAACGGTGTGCGGGACCGTAGCCCAGCTTCATGGAGACAGTTGCGAATGGTCCTCGCCGCTACCCCAGGAGCAACAGTGTCCCTAATTTGCTGGGAAGTGGCGGTGCGGTCCCCTACGCCACTGCGTAGGATCCTACGGTCTTGGCGTGCATCCGTGCGTCGCTGCGGTCCGATCCCAGGTCGACGGGCACGTGCACCTTCCGCCGACCACTGGCGACAACATCGAAGTAGTGTGGAGACCTCACGCCCCACGTGTTGAGCAATTCGGCGGTACGTCCACCTGGCCTCCCGCATGCCCACTATACGCCCTCGCTCAAAGTCCGTCAACTGCACATACGGTTCACGTCCACGCTGTCGCGGCATGCTACCAGTGTTAAAGACTGCGATGGAGCTCCGTATGCCACGGCAAACTGGCTGACACTGACGGCGGCGGTGCACAAATGCTGCGCAGCTAGCGCCATTCGACGGCCAACACCGCGGTTCCTGGTGTGTCCGCTGTGCCGTGCGTGTGATCATTGCTTGTACAGCCCTCTCGCAGTGTCCGGAGCAAGTATGGTGGGTCTGACACACCGGTGTCAATGTGTTCTTTTTTTCATTCCCAGGAGTGTATTAACTACTCGCTTGTAGTGAAGAAAAGTGCTGGAGCCTGTTGTCAGAAGTATCGCAGTCGAGCGCAGAAAGTTGGACGTAATATTGGGTGAGGTCAAAGCGACTATAGCGCTTATTTAGCTGGTCCCGGAACACAACGCTGTTGAAGCAACGGGAAAAGAGTGAGTTGGGTTGGAGTGTTTGGGGGAAGAGACCAAACAGCGAGGTCATCGGTCTCATCGGATTAGGAAAGCATGGGGAAGAACGTCTCCCATGCCCTTTAAAAGGAACTATCGCGCCATTTGCCTGGAGCGATTTAGGGAAATCACGGAAAACCTAAATCAGGATGGCCGGACGCGGGATTGAACCGTCGTCCTATCGAATGCGAGTCCAGTGTTCTAACCACTGCGCCACCTCGCTCGGTCGGGAAAGACAGTCTGGGTCAATCAATGAGTAGCTACCGTAGGAGGTGGTGTGCTTCCAAAAGGTATGGCCAGAGGACAACAATAGGATGACTTTACAAGCGGAAGAATCATCGGGATACTGCAAGAAGGGTGAAGTGTGTCGAGAGTAATCCAAGCGTTTGGTATTGCTCAGAGCATTGTTTCACGTGCATAAGGAGCGTACCGAACCAAGCGACCGAGCGAAGTGGTGCAGTGGTTGGCAAATTGGACTCACATTCGCGTGGACGAAGGTTAAAACTTGCGTCCACACATCCTGATGTAGATCCTCCGTTATTTCCCTAAATCAGATAAATGCTGGGATGTTTCATTTGAAAGGGCACGGCCGATTTGCTTCCCCCATCCGAGTTTGTGCTCCGTCTGCAATGACCTCTTTGTCGACGGGACGTTAAACACTAATCTTCTACTCCTCCGAACCACGGGCACTTCTGTCCGAAGGAGGGGAGGTGGTAGACCACAGCCAACTACAGCGTTAGATTTCCGCTATATTTTGCAACAAGCAAGAATGGACCCACCTCAACCAGCAGGTGCAATTGCAACTACGTTTAACTGCGAGGCACGCAGTCTCATAGTGACTATATGGGGATGGCCTCTTTGCCCGACGACCAGTACGTTGTGTTCCCTTGACACCTGCACTTCAGCGGCACAGCTTGCGATCGTGTCACGAGTATAGAGACTTCACCAACAAACAGTGTGGCCGCGTTCCACGTAGGTTGGAACTTAAATAGTGGCAACACTGCTTTGGAGACCCTATGCAATGGAATCTACTATTGTCGCTGATAGCACCCGCTGTTGACATACCTATCTTACTCCGAGCAAATGGACTGGCCCGTCCCAGGTCACCGGCGTGTGCACAATGGAGGGAAGCCCAGTCACTTGTGAGTGAGCGCTCTACCGCAACGGTGTCATTATGTTTTCGAAACAGGAACAACGGAATTGGATCAAGACTGAATGTGCTAGAGGTCGTACAGCACGATAGTGTCATCAAGGCTTTCTCAAGAGGCGTGCGGCGAATCGACATTGCCGTACAGAACCGAGGCACGTTGCGTAAAAGCCGTCAACGGAGGTCGGCAAACTGTGGCAGACATGCATCGGGCAGGTCGTCCTTGCGTCTCTCAAGAAGAACTGCATGCTGTTGCCGTGTTAGTGGACACTGATCGGCGCCATACTATTCGTGAGCTCGCCCACGAAACCGGATTAGCGCATACGACTGTGCTTCATATCCTGAAGAATCGCCTGGGCATGCGAAAAATTGCATCATGATAGCATTCGCATAACGTGACGGAAATGCAGAAATGGATGCGTTACGATGCTGCTCAGACGCACTTGGAGCGCTATGAGCGCGAAGGAGAGGCTTTCTTACGCTGGATGAACATGGGCCACGTCGTACGAGCCAAAACTGAAACGCCAATCCAACGAATGGCGTTATTATGGATCGCCGCGAAAGTCGAAAGTGCGTCGGAGCTGCAGTATGGTGAAAGATATTCTCGTGTACGACTGTAATGGTGTTATCCTAAGGCATTACGTTCCTCTACGGCAGAACATCAATGCACAGTATTACTGTTCGTTTTTGCAGCATCACCTGCGAACAGCTTTGCGAAAGAAGCGGCGACACTTTCTGCGCAACCCACCCATCATTTTGCACGACGATGAGCGGGCGCATACAGCGGAAGCTGTGGCTGCTCTGTTCGGTCAATGGGACTAGGAAGTACTGTACCATCCCCGGAATTAAGTCCTTGTGACGGAAATCAAATGAAGGAACCACTTCGCAGCATTCGCTTCGGAACTGTTTCAGAGATTCGACAGACAGTAGACCGCTCCATTCGCACCATCAACATGTCTCTGCTAACGGTATACTAAGCCTTCCACATCCCTGGAAACGGGTTCTACACAATGCTGGTGACTACTTTGAAAGACGGTGACAGGTGCAAACATGTAACTCTTTTGCATCGGTTGTGAATAAATAGTTGCCACTATTTAAGTTCCAACCCTCGCATTATCGGATGATAGCGGATTCAGTCGTGATTCTGCTCGTGTCCTCATATGGAGATAGATTGGAACATTTAATGCACCCAGTAACATTTTAGTTTTTCAACTTCCTGAAAGATTAAAACTGAGCCGGACCAAGACTCTAACTCGGGACCATTCCCTTTCACTGGCAAGCGCTCTACCAACTGACAACCCAAGCACAACTCACGCCCCGTCCTCACAGCTCTACTTCTGCCAGTACCTCGTCTCCTACCTTCCAAACTTCACAGACGCTCTCCTGCGAACCTTGCAGAACTCATTGTAGTTTTGGTTTTCCATGTATTATGGTGTAACGAGACAGACATAGTGCATCAGTCTACAATTAGAGAACAACCACTATAGTCATAACTAAGACTTCAATGCGAAGCCAACATTTAACCAGCTCACATGGAGCTCATCCACATACTTTCGATTAACGGATGTGTAGAATGAAATTTTCATCCTACAGCGGAGTGTGCGCTGATATGAAACTTTCTGGCAGATTAAAACTGTGCGCCGGACCGAGACTCGAACTAGGGACCATTGCCTTTCGCTGGCAAGTGCTCTACCAACTGACCTACCCAAGCACTGCTCACGCCCCTTCCTCACAGCTCTACTTCTGCCACTACTTCGTCTCCTACCTTCCAAACTTTACAGACGCTCTCCTGCGAACCATGCAGAACTCATTGTAGTTTTGGTTTTCCATGTATTATGGTGTAACGAGACATTACGTGTCATGGGCATACCGCCTTCAAATCTTTGAATACGGTACACTCACTGGCAACATTATTGTAACACAGTAATCCTTCCCCATGTATGTCTTCCTTTCAGGAAGGCTTCAGCCCTCATTTTATTGCCGGCCAGTGTGGCCGAGTGGTTCTAGGCGCTTCAGTCCGGAACCGCGGGACCGCTACGGTCGCAGGTTCCTATCCTGTCTCGGGCATGGACGTGTGCGATGTCCTTAGGTTAGTTAGGTTTAACTAGTTCTAAGTTCTAGGGGACTTATGACCTCAGAAGGTAAGTCCCATAGTGCTCAGAGCCATTTTTTTAACCTTTTTTTATTTTTATAGATGACCATTCGCGAATGCATCGAACAGCGCAGGTAGAGGAGCTGTGAGAACGAGAGGACATTCGGCGGATGCACTGGCCTGCTTACTGCCCCTGCTTAAATGTCATTCAGCACGTGTGGGCTGCGTTGAGTAGACGTTTTGCAGCGCACCCACATGCAGCAACGACCATCCAGCTAGAGCAAGGGCGCTGGTCGGGAAGTGGAACGCCACCGCACAAAACCTCTTTAACATTGTTGTGACCAAGATGGAAGCACGATGCAGCGCAAGCACTGGCGTCAGTGGTGATGACACACCCTATAGAGAACCATGTCTTGCCTTGATAGCGACTCGAATATATGCCAAGGAGTGAACATAGGTAGATCTCGAACAGTTTGTTCAGACGAATATATTACCATAAACTTTAAATTCGTTGTGTCACTTAAGGAAATATTCAAACATGTATGCATGATGTGTGTGAAACACGGCGACTGTAATGAATAAAGGTTTTCAGAAATTACTGGAGCAAGTCGCCTTTTGCTATGGTACGAGTTTCATTTTGCCAGGAGAGGTTCAAATGGCTCTGAGTACTATGGGACTTAACATTTGAGGTCACCAGTCCCCTAGAACTTAGAACTACTTAAACCAAACTAACCTAAGGACATCACAGACATCCATGCCCGAGGCAGGATTCGAACCTGCGACCGTAGCGGTCGCGCAGTTCCAGACTGAAGCGCCTAGAACCGCTCGGCCACACCGGCCGGCGCCAGGAGAGGTTTCAGGTAACATAGCGACAGAAAATCACTTGATACACAGGTTCTAGTGATGGTTTGTTGCATTGTGGGGCACGTAGTGTAGCTGTGGCAATACAAAAAAGCGAAACAAATAACCGGTGTGGTTAGGTATCTGGAATTATTTGTCTCGTAACGTCTGTCTGTAGGTATTATTTCCAGTTATTGACAGCAATGGGTTTAATTCTAGTGCATAATCTACTTTGGAAAACGTAATTTATGTTTGACGGTTATGTTGGTCACACAGAACAACACAAACCTTGCCAGAGGCAGCAGCTCCCACTAAGTTATACTAACTGTATAACGCAGTGTTTAAACTGTTTTACGAGGGTTATTCGGAAAGTAAGGAACGATCTGTCGCGAAATGGAAAATACAGCGAAAATCTGATGAAGCTTTGCACAGATGCGTTGGGCACTGTGTCTAGTACACCTGTAGATCGCATCATGTCGCTCTTTTCAGTTCTGAGCTCACAGTGAGAACAGTAAGATAGATAGAAATTAGCGTCTCCCGCCAAGTATGAGGACCTGGCAAAAGATTTCGCCTGAAGCTATGCAATCCACTTCACATAAATGTCATGCGGTTCGTTCTACACGACAATTCTCGGCCGCACTCTGCAGGGGCAATGAAGATGCTCCTGCAGCGTTTTCGATGGGAAGTGTTTGATCACCCACAATACAGCCCGTAATTGCCTACCCGTGAGGTTCATCTCTGCCCAGATGGACCGCTGGCTATGAAGACAATACTTTGACACAGACATCTAGCTGTAGTCCAGAGTAGAAAATTGTCGAAAAGCACTTGCGGCTGTCTTCTATAACGATGGAATTGAAAAGTTAGTACAACGCTACGAGAGGTGCCTAAGTCTGAGCGGCGACTGTGTAGATAAGTAGCTGGAAGGTGAAGCAAACAGTTGCAAATAAAACACTTTTGATTTTTACTGTGGTTTCCATTTCGCGACCTATCGTTGCTCGCTTTCCGAATAGGCCATATACATGGGCTTGTCATGGATTTCATAAATACAGTGGAGAATGCGAAGATAGTTCCTGAAACGAGGCTGTTGACTGGTATCCCCCATATTCGTTTCCCTTTTCCTTATCCTTACCAAAAAAACTACACAATGATCTTGCCAAAAGCCGAGAAGCGATTCTTCTTAGTGTTTTAGCTCTCTGGGGCACTCTGGGATGCACTCTGTGTGAGCCGCGACCTCAGTGATTATGCATCCTCTTTTCGCTCTGCGTTTACTAAATGTCTTTCTCCAAAGCTGTTTCACAGAGGGAGACTGCACTGTAGTCCCTTCTCTAGATTGTCGCACAGAGGACAGAATGGTAGATATCGAAATAGATGACAGAAGTATAGAAAAACAATTAAAATTCCTCAAAAGATTAAAGGCCGCTGGCCTGATGGAATACCAGTTCGATTTCACAGAGTACGCGAAGGAACTTGCTACCTTCTTGGAGCGGTGTACCGTAGGTCTCTAGAAGAGCATAGCGTTCCAAAGGATTGGAAAAGGGCACAGGTTATCCCCGTTTTCAAGAAGGGACGTCGAACAGATGTGCAGAACTATAGACCGATATCTCTAACGTCGATCAGTTGTAGAATTCTGGAACACGTATTATGTTCGAGTATAATGACTTTTCTGGAGACTAGAAATCTACTCTGTAGGAATCAGCATGGGTTCCGAAAAACACGATCGCATGAAACCCAGCCAACCCTATTCGTCCACGAGACTCAGAGGGCCATAGACACGGGTTCCTAGGTAGATACCGTGTTTCTTGACTTCCGCAAGGCGTTTGATACTGTTCTCCGCAGTCGTTTAATGAACAAAGTAAGAGCATATGGACTATCAGACCAATTGTGTGATTGGATTGAAGAGTTCCTAGATAACAGAATGCAGCATGTCATTCTCAATGTAGAGAAGCCTTCCGAAGTAAAGCGTGCAGCAGGGGAGTGTCGTAGGACCGATGCTGTTCACAATATATACAAACGACCTTGTGGATAACATCAGAAGTTCACTGAGGCTTTTTGCGGATGATGCTGTAGTATATAGAGCGGTTGCAACAGTGGAAATTTGTACTGAAATGCAGGAAGGTCTGCAACGAATTGACGCATGTTGCAGGGAATGGCAATTGAATCTCAATGTAGACAAGTGTAATATGCTGCGAATACATAGAAAGATAGATCCCTTATCATTTAGCTACAATATAGCAGGTCAGCAACTGGAAGCAGTTAATTCCATAAATTATCTGGGAGTACGCATTAGGAGTGATTTAAAATGGAATGATCATATAAAGTTGATCGTTGGTATAGCAGATGCCAGACTGAGATTCATTGGAAGAATCCTAATGAAATGCAATCCGAAAACAAAGGAAGTACGTTACAGTACACTTGCTCGTCCACTGCTTGAATACTGCTCACCAGTGTGGGATCCATACCAGATAGGAGTGATAGAAGAGATAGAGAAGATCCAACGGAGAGCAGCGCCCTTCGTTACAGGGTCATTTACTAAGCGCGAAAGCGTTACGGAGATGATAGATAAACTCCAGTGAAGACTCTGCAGAAGAGACGCTCAGTAGCTGGGTACGGGCTTCTGTTGAAGTTTCGAGAACATACCTTCACCGAGGAGACAAGCAGTATATTGCTCCCTCCTACGTATATCTCGCGAAGAGACCCTGAGGATAAAATCAGAGAGATTAGAGCCCACACAGAGGCATACCGACAACCTTTCTTTCCAGGAACAATACGAGACTGAAATAGAAGGAAGAACCGATAGAGATACTCAAGGTACCTTCCGCTTGCGGAGTATGGATGTAGATGTAGAACTCTGAACTCGTATTCTTCGTCTACTGACCACGTTATCGCTGGGACGTTAAACATTTATCTGTGTTTGCTACAGAAGCTACTGTCTGTACATGGAGATTTCAATAAGTAATGTAAGGTCTTTTTTCTGAAAGCCGGTTACTTTTATTCAGGATTCCAGTGCACAATATTGTTCCCCACTCTTTACCTGCAAAACCCATCTTTCAACATAATGTCTGTTCAACGCGACAGCCTTACGCGACCTTACTGTGAAAGCCAATCTGCCTGCATGGTACCACTCGTTGGAGACAAAGTCTTGGTGCATAAATAACCTTACCATGATACATGTACAGCCTCCCGCGGAATGCCTCCTTCATTGAGCCATACAACTAATACTCAGAATGTGCTAGATCCAGGGGAGTGGGCGTTAGGGGGGGAGGGGGAGGTGCGTGGGAGCGGAAAAACAGTCCAGTGAAGTTTTGTAGGCACCTCTCAGTTGCGGAGACTTGTGTGAAGGCTTGCATTATCATGGACAAGGAGAAGTTCGTTTGCATTTTTTTCACGATGCACACGCTGAAGTCATTCCTTCAGTTTCCTAAGGGTGGTACACTATGCAATACAGAGTTGATCGTTGCACCACAAGTGAAGACATGAAACAATAATTCCTACACAGTCCCGGGAGTCCGGGAACTGTGTCGCCCTGATTTTAGCGGCTGACGGTACCACTTTGAACTTCTTCCTTCGTAGGAGAGGTGATGTGGTGCAACTCTATGGATTGCCATTTTGTTTCCGGTTCAGAGTGATGAAACAATTTTTCATTGCCTGTGACGGTATTTGTCAAAAAGTGACACGATCTGTCTCATAATGCTCAAGCAGTTTTCTCACAGATGGTCTTTAGTTGTTGTTTATGGTTTTGTGTTAGGCGGGCACCTACCTTCGAGTACCGCAACTCGTAGACGGGTGTCTCAACACTATCAACACAGACATCCAGTTGAGCAGGGAGCTGTCTGATTGTGATTCGTCGTTCACCTCGAATGAGAGTGTCAGCACGTTCAAAATTTGCAGGAGTCACAGCTGTGTGCGGCAGGCCAGCACCCAAGAGATCGGGCAGGTTTTCTCGACCTTGTTGCGATGTTGACAAACGCTTCGCCCGACGACTCACCGTGCTTTTGGTTACTGTCAGGTCTCCGTAGACATTCCACATTCACCTTTGAATATATGCGATGCTTTGTCATTCTGCCAAAGCAAACTCAGTGACAGGTATCTGCTTGGAACACATCTCCATTACAGACGCTAATTTGAAGGCTATATATATCGCCGCCACCTATTGTACTTCATAAAACTACAAGGGCCGAATCGGAAATGTTCCACAATGTCCCACTACAAATTAGGCATATTTTCAACCCTTATTTAGCAGTGATAAATATGTTCCGAATTAATTAATGCCCCTCCTACATTCTCCGATATTTATTATCCGTATGCGTGGAAAAACAACTGTTCTTCGTATTGTTATTAACACAGCATAACTTCAGTGAATTAATTTTACGTAGCTCTCTCTCACAGAGAAACGAAGGCGTAAGAGCATGAAGTCCCGAGAGCATTTTGGCTACAAATATCTCTCCAGACTTTGCATATCACGTAATTTCCGGTGATTGTATTAATCCGCAAACGGATGTACAATTTGCCCCAGAAATGGTGCGTTCGTTAAAGCGCTTAATTAACTTGTCTCTCCAAGCCACCTGTGACAGCTCCTGAGCCTGGCACTGAAATCAATTAGTAACCGCCTTGCTTGATAATTGACGCAAGGGATAATAAACCAGGAAGCAAAACCTACGCTTGGAAATTCTCTAATATGATTTTAAATGCAACAGAAGTACCCATTCTTACCTGTTTCTGCCTTCACTTCACGATATAGAACCTATCAATAATGTTACCGAGCAGTAGCAGGAACGAAAAATTATATTTCATATGATAATGAACAGATGGTAACCTGACTGAATTAATCTGAGCCAATCTCTCTCTCTCTCTCTCTCTCTCTCTCTCTCCCTCTTTCTCTTTAGCAATTAATCCTGTGATGGGTTTTCCACCAGTGCTCCTTTTCCGTCTTCTGTCTGCCTTCATTTTCGCGTATGTAGTACATCACACATTATGTAGTGCATCCCACATCATTTGTAATCTGCTGCACGTATAACATCCATGGTCGTCCCCGGTGATTCTTTCCCGCAATGCCTCCTTCTGCTACAGTACCAATGATGTTACTGGGTCTCAAAATGTGTTCTACGAGTTCGTCTCTTCTTGTTTGGATGTGTCTCCAGGGAGATCAGGTACCCATAACTCTTCTCAACACCTTATCATTGACAACTTTGTCTTTCCATTTGATCATCATCTCCCTGTTGCACCAGAACCCTAAGGCTTCGTATTATATCTTGTTCTCTTATTGTTCAAGTTTCACACCCGTCCAGGGTCACATTCCAAACATATGCTTTCACGATGTGTTTCCTTATTTTGAGACTGATGTTCTAATTGATGGGGGAGTGCTTCCTTGTGCTGCCTTCCACAGCCCCTTGTGATCCTCTGTCATATCTGTAGCCACTCTTACAGTTTTTATTCTTAAACGTTCATACTCTTCTTCAGCACTGCATACCATTAGCTTAGTCTTTCGCTTATTCATTCTCATACCATACCGACTGCAGAAAATCCTTTCCATTGTCCTGAGGACCTTCTATAAATCTTCTTTCGTCTATGTGATCACAGAAATATCACCTGTGTAACGTAGCATGTCTATCTTCTGCCCATTAATTTTTAAATCCGAGTCAGTAGTTTCAAAAAATTCGTCTATGGATTCCTGGATGTAAGCACTGATTGCAAGAGTTGAAAGAGCATATCCTTGCCTCATGCCTTCTCTATCTCTACATCTACATTTGTATGGTTACTCTTGTTGTCACACTTAAGTGCCTCGCAGAAGGTTCCTCGAACTATCTTGACAATAATTCTCTGTTATTCCACCCTTGAACAGCGCGAATGAAAAACGAACACATATATCTTTCGGAAAGAACTTTGATTTCCCTTATTTTATTATGATGATCGTTTCTCCCGTCGGCGTCAATAAAATATTTTCCATTTCGTGGAGAACGCTGGTGATTGAAATTTCGTGAGAAGATCCCGCCGCAACGAAAAACGCCTTCGTTTCAATGGTGTCCATCCCACGTCCTCTATAATGTACGTGACTTGCTCTCCCCTGTTTCCCGTTAATACAAAACGTGCTGCCCTTATTTGAACTTTCTCAATGTACTCCGCTAATCCTATCTGGTGAGGATCCCACACCGCACAGTAGTACTCCAACAGAAGTCGGACAAGCGTAGAGCAGGCAGTGTCTTTAGTAGATCTCTAGCATCTTCTAAGTGTTCTACCAATAAAACGCATCCTTGGTTCACCTTACCCACAACATTTTCGGTGTGTTGTTACCAATTTAAGTTGTTTGTAATTGTAATTCCTAGTATTTAGCTGAATTTATGGCATTTAGATTTGACTGGTTAATAGTGTAACCGAAGTTTAACAGAGTCTTTTTAGTTCAGAGTTATTTGTTGCTAAAAGGTCAAGTGTGTTTTCACAACCGTTCACTATTTCAGTGGACTCATAAACGAATTGCTCGATATATTTTTCAGAGAATGCATACTACTGATTAAAACATGTATTACAATTTCGCCAACATATTGAGGGTAAATTTAAGTCACCTCCAACTATAACAGTATGATTTGGGTACGTGTTTGAAATTAGACTCTAGTTTTCTTTGAACATTTTAGCAATTGTATCACCTGGGCTGGGAGTTATTATTTTATTCTGGTTTCCAAGAATGATCTCTACTGATACTCACAAGAACTATCTATTTCAGTTCCGCTACAAGAAAAACTACTTGTAACATCAGCAAACACTGACCGCCAACTGCATTTAGCCTATCCTTTGTGAACACCGTTAGGTGCTTCGCTAAAATTTGAGCTGAACTTATCTCCGGCTTTAGCCAGATTTCAGTACCTATAACGATTTGAGGACCAGAGTTTTGTATTGATGCTTGGAGATCTGGTACTTCCCCAACACAGTTACGACAATTTACAACTGTTGTACTGATGGTTCCTAGACCTACGTTCCTCCTGTGTTTGACCTGCACCCTTTGAAATTGAAGTCCGTATTGTGTTTGCCTCAGGCCCTCTAACCTAACAAACCGCCCAGTCTACGCCACACAGCCCCACTACCTGTGTAGTCGCCTCCTGCGTGTAATGGAGTCCTGCCATATTTAGTGGAACTTGGAATCCCACTACCCTATGGCGCAAGTCGAGGGATCTGCAGCCCACATGGTGGAAGAACTGTCTGAACCTCCGACTCAGATCCTCCACTCGGCCCTGTACCAGATATCTACAGTTGGTCCTGTAGAGTATGCTGCAAATGGTGAGCTCTGCTTTCATTTCGCAAGCAAGACTGAAGCCTTTACCCCTTCTGATAATCATTTGAAGCCAGAAGGAATCTCTTCCATTCCAAAGTGACACACATCATTCGTACTGATGGAAGCCATCACTTAGAGTTGGCTGTATCCTGTGCTCTTGATGGCATCCTAAGGTACCTGCTCCATATCTGGAACGATTCCATCTGGAGTGCACACTGACATTCCTCAGCTCCTTGGCAGGCATGTCCCTAATGGGCCCCATAAAGTGCCTAATGTTGGATCTCCTAACTACCTATAAAACCCCACCCATCTCTGTGACTGCCTGGATCTTGAAGTCTGAGAGGTTTCCTTTGGAACAGGACAAGCGACTGCATCCAGCTCAGCAGCAGAGGGACAGTGTCAGCCATAGATACCACATTGAACCAGTTATTCAGACTAACTGTTGAGGTCTTACGATTACTCGCCCCCCCCTTTCCAGGAAGTCTCCCACCACTGCCACATCCCAAAGCAACCTCTCACTTGTGCACGGGTGATGGGTGAAGCCTCAGAGTGAGCAATAACTGGGCTGGCCATCGGTGCAGATTCCTGAGTCGTGCTGGACGTCTGCTGGATCCCCATGGCCAGCCCACAACAATGATGTCCATCCACTGCGGCCTCAAGCTGTGTCACTGATGTCAACATAGTATGGAGGTGAGAGCGAAGTGTCACCAAGTCAGCTCACATCTGCACACAGCAATCACAGTCCCCATCCAAAATAAAGACCCTGGAAAACTATACCACGCAGATAAACAAACGACTATCGCCACGTGCTGCAGAGCTATACTGTGGACACTAACGAAAACCCAAGAACTGCTTCAGTAAATTATGATAATACGCAGGAACAGAAAAACTAAACTACAAAAACACACATCTGTGACTAAATAACTCGGGCCTGGTTAGGTAACTTGCCCACCCAATCGACAACGCGAGAACTGTCTCTATTAAATATTAGCTTTGCAAGCAGAAATTCAAAAACTAAACTTCCAAAGCACACAGATGAAACTATGTATCGCTCGTCGTTAAGAATTCGTACAATGTCACAAATGATTACTTTGCTGTTGCTATTGTGTCTTGGCCGTGGCCTGCGTTCTCTGAAAGCAGTTATTCTTGTTGGAGTTCGAAACTTGTTGACACGGACAAGGCTTGATATTCGTTTCCGTCCCCTGCCAGTTAATACCTTTTTACGGCTCCGTAACCGATCGAGTTGATACAATGGCTATCACACTGGACTCGCATTCTGGAGGGTGACGATTCAATCCCGCGTCCGGCCATCTTGATTTAGGTTTTCCGTGATTTCCTCAAATCACTCTAGGGAAATGCAGGGATGGTTCCTTTTAAAGGGTACGGCCGATTTCCTTCCCCATTCTTCTCTCATCCGATGAGACCGATGACCTCGCTGTCTGGTCTCCTCCCCCAAACAACTCAACCCAACCCAACCCAACGGCTCCTGGCCGCACGCCGGGTTACCTAGCTGCGCCTGGTACAATGTACCTTGCGAACACAGTCCGTGCCGATACTTACCAACACATCGGGCAAATTCTTTCATGGTTTCATCATGGGCACATCTAAACACGACAGCTTTTTATGTCTTTCTTTTCGCGTCTCCATGTCGAACCATTTTACTGCGTTGATTCCATACAAGTGACCAGAGCGCACACACTACTTCACTGCAATTACTGACGTCAGTGGTGGAAACTCAAGGGACCGACTGGTACATGATTGTACATCTTCCACAGCGCTCCAAAATGCTCTATACGTTGAGCTTAATGAAATATCAGTGGACGCTCTAGGATAAGGAAACAAACAACCATGGGAAAAGTGCAGGTCATTTATCACAAGCCATTTGTTACTTCACAAGAGTCCAAAAGTTTTATATTACACAGATAATAAAAATTCTAAAAAATACAAATGATTCAGGGATTCACTCCAAAATTTCTTCAATTAAAGCAACTGATGATTAATTATTTAATTTAGACAGATAAAATGCACCAATTTAGGAAGGGTTAGCAAGCAACTAGTACAATCAAATATAACTCAAACACGTGCTGAGCGCTGGGAAACAATGAAAGCAATGATGCTAAAGATTACAATTCCAGCATTTGGCTGGTCAAAGGGGGTGCTTGACATTAATGAATATAACTTACGAGAAGTGTAGTAACACGAAATTACACAGGTCTCGTATCTGATTAGCACAGGAACAATTCTCAACAAACATATCGAATATTTGATCAATCAGAACGCCTCTTGGGCATTTTTAAGATACTGGCGAGGAAAAATAATAAAGTACTTTGTAACAAATTGATCATTACACCAACATTAAAACTACTAAGTTAAAACCAAACTTCAAACAGGGAAAACAAGAAAGGGGCAGGGACGCCCAGTCAGGTCTGAGTAACATGGTTTAGAACAACGGGCAATTCTGGTTAAATTAACACCCGATTGCTACGAAATAGAATCTCAACTTATGAGGGATGCCGTAGCAAGCCGGCAGGCCGCAACGTCTCACAGGTTACGGTTAGACAGGAAGCGGCGCGCCGTCAGCGTTCACATACGCAGCTGACAAGGTCAGCCAAGCCCGACGAACCGGTGGGTAACAGGTAAATACCCCGCTGTTACGCCTCCAAACGCTACGAACAGCTCAGAAGACCGAGGGCACACAAACTGATATACAATACATGCACCATACTCATAGAGCATATAAAATTGCTCAGACCAAGACAAGAACCTCAGTGTGATCATAGACCCAAGCGCCAACCAAACCTTACGTATTGCAACAATAATATTGCAATAACAATTACTAAGAGGATTAACCGGTTAATCTTACAGTAAAACATAACAACAACTTATTGTACGAGGGCAGTTCAATAAGTAATGCAACACTTTTTTTTCTCGGCCAATTTTGGTTGAAAAAACCGGAAATTTCTTGTGGAATATTTTCAAACATTCCCGCTTCGTCTCGTATAGTTTCATTGACTTCCGACAGGTGGCAGCGCTGTACGGAGCTGTTAAAATGGCGTCTGTAACGGATATGCGTTGCAAACAACGGGCAGTGATCGAGTTTCTTTTGGCGGAAGATATTCATAGGCGCTTGCAGAATGTCTACGGTGATCTGGCAGTGGACAAAAGCACGGTGAGTCGTTGGGCAAAGCGTGTGTCATCATCGCCGCAAGGTCAAGCAAGACTGTCTGATCTCCCGCGTGCGGGCCGGCCGTGCACAGCTGTAACTCCTGCAATGGCGGAGCGTGCGAACACACTCGTTCGAGATGATCGACGGATCACCATCAAACAACTCAGGGCTCAACTTGACATCTCTGTTGGTAGTGCTGTCACAATTGTTCACCAGTTGGGATATTCAAAGGTTTGTTCCCGCTGGGTCCCTCGTTGTCTAACCGAACACCATAAAGAGCAAAGGAGAACCATCTGTGCACAATTGCTTGCTCGTCATGTGGCTGAGGGTGACAATTTCTTGTCAAAGATTGTTACAGGCGATGAAAAATGGGTTCATCACTTCGAACCTGAAACAAAACGGCAATCAATGGAGTGGCGCCACACCCACTCCCCTACCAAGAAAAAGTTTAAAGCCATACCCTCAGCCCGTAAAGTCATGGTTACAGTCTTCTGGGACGCTGAAGGGGTTATTCTGTTCGATGTCCTTCCCCATGGTCAAACGATCAACTCTGAAGTGTATTGTGCTACTCTTCAGAAATTGAAGAAACGACTTCAGCGTGTTCGTAGGCACAAAAATCTGAACGAACTTCTCCTTCTTCATGACAACCCCTGTTTCAGAAAAAAAATGTGTTGCATTACTTATTGAACTGCCCTCGTAGTAACCAAGAAATCACAGGGAAATCAAACACTATGACTTAAATCACTTAAAAGGTAACACGCAAATCCTGAGGCTAAGACTCAAACAACTACAATATTAATTATATTTAAAACAAGAAATAATAATTTTTTTAATGGGGAAAAATCTCAACAGAGTTATGGAACTTCATTACCCAAATCAGCCAAAATTCACTGAACCGCTAGCGTTTGCTTGCCACGGCAGAAGGCAGTTTTACATTTTTTGCGCCAGTCAGGCAAGCAACAACTTCAAAAACAAATACGACTCAGTTTCGACCTCAGTGGTCACTGATACACGTGGCGGCCTAGAACATATGACACAATTAACTTCAGGCCCGAATGACAAGATAAGCATACACTGAACAAGTTTCAATTAAAACAAATTTTAAATCACATTAAATATGGAATTCAGATAATTCCAAACAGAGCCACCAAAGGTAAATATAACACTTCAGACAGAGAGACGGAGAACCACAGGCAACCCAGCGTAGCGGGAGCAACTTCAGCTTGGTGGCTCATGTGTCCTTCAAATAACAAGTACGTTACCCCAAAGGACAGAACAGACGGCACCAGAAAATTAACAACACTACAACACCCAAACCGGCAACTGTTGTTGTTGGTCTTCAGTCTAGACACTGGTTTGATGCAGCTCTCCATACTACTATATCCTGTGCAAGCTTCTTCATCCTTCTCAATGTCTTTGATGCAATTATCTCTTGGTCTCCCTCCAATAATAAATTGGTGATCCCGTGATACCTCGGTATGTGTCCTTCCAGCCGTTCCTTCTTCTAATCAGGTTGTACCACAAATTCCTCTTCTCCCCAGTTCTGTTCAGTACCTCCTCATTAGTTACGTGATCTACCATCTAATCTTCAGCATTTTTCTGTAGCACCACATTTCGAAAGCTTCTATTCTCTTCTTGTCTGAACTATATACTGTCCATGTTTCACTTCCATACATGGCTACACTCCATGCAAACATTTTCAGAAAGACTTCCTGAGATTTAAGTCTACACCCGATGCTAACAAATTTCTCTTCTTCAGAAACGCGTAACTTGCCATTGTCAGACTACATTTTATATCCTCTCTACTCTGACCATCATGAGTTCTTTTGCTCCCCAAATAGCAAAATCTCTTAGCATCACCTGATTTAATTCGACTACATTCCATTATCCTCATTTTCCTTTCGTTGATATTCAGCTTATATCGTCCTTTCAAGACACTGTCCAGGACCCTTGCTGTCCCCGACAGAATTACAGTGTCATCGGCAAAACTCAAAGTTTTATTTCTTTTCCATGAATTTTAATTCCTACTCCAAATGTTTCTTTTGTTTCTTTTACTGCTTGTTCAATATACCGTTTGAATAACATCGGGAATAGGGTACACCCTGTCTCACTCCCTTCTCAACCACTGCTTCCCTTTCATGCCCCTCGACTTTTATAACTGGCATCTGTTTTCTGTACATACTGTAAAGAGCCCATCACTCCCTGTATTTTACAAATGCCACCAACAGAATTTGGAACAGAGTATTCCAGTCAACATTGTCAAAAGCTCTCTCTAAGTCTACAAATGCTAGAAACGTAGGTTTGGCTTTCCTTAATGTATCTTCAAAATTAAGTCGTAGGGACAGTATTGCCTCCCATGCTCCTACACTTCTACGAAATCCAAACTGACCTTCCGGAGGTCGGCTTCTACCAGTTTTTCCATTCGTTTGTAAAGAATCCGTGTCAGTATTTTACAACCATGGGTTATTAAATTGATAGTTCGGTAATTTTCACACCTGTCAACACTTGCTTTCTTTGCGATTGGAATTATTATATTCTTCTTGAAGTCTGAGGGTATTTCCCTTTTCTCATACGTCTTTCTCATTTGATGGAAGAGTATTGTCACATATTTCTCATTCAAGTCTATCAGTAGTTCTAATGTGATGTTGTCCACTCCCGGGGCGCTGTTTCTGTGGTGTCACCGCCAGACACCACACTTGCTAGGTGGTAGCCTTTAAATCGGCCGCGGTCCGCTAGTATACGTCGGACCCGCGTGTCGCCACTGTCAGTGATTGCAGACCGAGCGCCGCCACACGGCAGGTCTAGAGAGACTTCCTAGCACTCGCCCCAGTTGTACAGCCGACTTTGCTAGCGAAGCTACACTGACAAATACGCTCTCATTTGCCGAGACGATAGTTGGCATAGCCTTCAGCTACGTCATTTGCTACGACCTAGCAAGGCGCCATTACCAGTTTATATTGAGATTGTTATTAATGTACAGTCAAGAGCGATGTACACCAATTATGGATTAAAGTTAAGTATTCCAGCAGCAACGTACCTTATTGGCTATATTAATTACATTGTCCTGTTCCAGACCTCACGCCAGTCTGCGTGAGCGTAAACGCGTGCATTTTGGCCTCCTCTAGCAACACGGTGTTGGCTATTCTGCCAACACATCACATGGCGACGAGTGTAAAAACGGTCTTCTTCTTTATACTTGCTTAAATTACTTGTGTCATGGCTTCGCCACAATCTCCAGATGTACTGTCCGAATTTTATCGCTTGCAGAATCAGCAGACGCAGGCCTTATTGGATGCCCTTGGACAGCTCGTCCAGGGTCAATGTGCAATGCAACACGATGCGGCAGCCGCCGCTCCACCGCTACCGCAGCCACAACATGCTGTTGCACCACCTTTTCGTCCTTTTGATGCGGCACTGGAAAGCTGGACGGAGTGGTCACGCCAATTTGGATTCCATCTCGCCGCCTACAGAATTCAAGGTATTGAGCGGCAACCTTTTTTGCTTTCTTGTGTAGGTGTGTCCACCTACCGTGTGATAGTGAAATTGTTTCCCCGACGCGATATAGCAAATCTGTCCTACGAAGAAATTTTGTCTGCATTATATGCATTTTTCAAAGAATCAGTCAATGTAGTTGCAAAAAGGTATACATTCTTCCATACAAATCGTACGGCCGGTCAAACTAATCGGAAGTGGGTTGCAACCTTGCAAGGCCTTATTAGGGATTGTGCTTTTGAGTGTGAATGTGGACTTCGTTATTCAGATACTATCGTACGTGATGCAATTGCACAGAACGTTTCTGATGTTCGTATACGGGAGCAAATTTTGAAATCAATCCCTCCCTTCAACAAGTGATAGACATATTGGATAGGCAGGACACACTTGACTTTGCTCAGGCATCATTTGAAACTTCGCCACCTGGGTGTCACGTTAACCGGCCCGCCGGGCGAGCTGCACGGAACAGTAAACAGTCCTCGCGCCCAGCTGCGCCACAGCCGCCTGGCTCACAACCACGAGTCTCACGCCAGCATGCAAATGCAGTGAAATCATGCCTGCGGTGTGCTACTAGACATTCGCGTGAGAATTGCCCATCATGCCAGGCTATTTGCTTTTTCTGTAATAAAAAAGGACATGTTCAGAGTGTTTGCCAGAAAAAGCTTAGATCGGACACTCACAACCATTCATGCCGGAATCGGAATCGAACCAAGAATACTCAGGCTCGTGAACCTTCGCCCATGGACACTCATGTAGTTAATTCCACTCGGCCCAGTGCTACTCTCTCTACCAGTGACTGTGTTCGTTCCACAAAAAGTGTGCGTCGACATCGACAGAAATCCCGTCAAGTAGGAAGTGATTCTGTACCAGTGTCTGTTCACGTTGCAGGAGACAGTCGCTCTTGTTGTCAGCAGGACAATAAACTTTTTGTAGACTTGGACATTCATGGCAACGTGATACCATTCCAGCTCGATACCGGAGCTGCAGTTTCATTGCTCAATAAAGACACGTACAAACAACTGGGCACACCTCCGTTGCGTGCAGCAAATGTTAAGTTAACTAGCTATTCTGGTCAGAATATCCCTGTGTTAGGACAGTGCAGCCTTCTTGCAACATACAAGGGACAAACAAAACTTGTGTCATTTTACGTCCTTCGTTCTTCTTCTGCAGTGAACTTGTTTGGTTTAGATTTATTTCAGTTGTTTAACTTGTCTATAGTAAATCAGGTCCTCTCAGTGAACCAGACTGTGCCTGCAGCCAGTGTTTCTCGTCTATGTGAAGAGTTTGCAGACATTTTAGCACCGGGCCTTGGTTGCGCTAAGAACTATAAAGCACATTTGGAACTGGAAGTACACGAGCAACCGAAATTTTTCAGAGCGCGCAATGTTCCCCACGCATTGCATGATGGGGTCGCAAGAACATTACACGATTTGGAATCACAAGGTGTGATTGAACGTGTGCAGGCTTCTCTCTGGGCCTCAACCTTAGTAATATTGCCAAAACCTTCCGGAAATTTGAGACTTTGTGTGGACTTCAAAGCTACAGTGAATCCACAACCAGTGATTGCAACTTTTCCTTTACCCCGCCCGGAAGATCTTTTTGACAAACTGTGCCCGGGTAAATATTTTTCGACGTTGGACCTCGCAGATGCGTACTTGCAAATACCGGTGGACGAAGAATCCCAGCGCGTTTTGGTAGTTAACACGCATCTTGGTTTGTATCGGTTCAAAAGACTGCCATTCGGGTGTGCATCCGCCCCTGCATTGTTTCAGCAATATCTGCAAACTGTTTGTGCCTCAGTCCCTACTGCAGCAAACTATCTGGACGATATTGTGATCTCCGGAACGACGGAAGAAGAACATTTAGCCAATCTCAGAACATTATTTCAGGTCTTGCGACAAAATGGTCTTCGCTTGCGGAAGAACAAATGTGTGTTTTTTGCTCGTAACTTACCCTATCTGGAACATGTACTGAATGCCCAAGGCATACATCCCAGTCCAGAGCACCTCCGTGCCATACAGGACTTGCCTTCGCCGCAGAATTTGAAGCAGCTACAGAGTGTGCTGGGAAAAATCAATTACTATAACAGATATGTGCGCCACGCATCTTCCATTTCAGCTCCGCTTCATCGCTTACGCCGTAAAGGTGTTCCGTTCGTCTAGACGACGGACTGCGAACGCGCCTTTCGCCAGTTGAAATCGGCGTTGCTTTCTAATACTTGCCTTACGCCATTCGATCCCCAGAAACCCCTTTTGTTGATGGTAGATGCATCGGATTTCGGGATCGGTGCTGTGCTTGCGCACAAAGATGGTTCGCACGATCGCCCTATTGCCTTTGCGTCCAAATTGCTCTCGTCTGCGCAAAGAAATAATTCACAGATAGAGAAAGAAGCTTTGGCTCTCGTATTTGGTGTTACAAAGTTTCATGATTTCTTGTATGGTCGTCACTTTACCATCATCACAGACCACAAACCTTTGACATCGCTTTTTCGTCCGAACAAGCCTGTTCCTCCACGTACAGCGCAGAAATTCATTCGCTGGTCTATTTTCCTCTCGCAGTACCGCTACGATATCTTGTATCGGTCCACTGCTCAGCACGGAAACGCCGATGCGTTGTCCCGTTTGCCAGTTGCTGAGGATAGAGCATTCGATTCCTCCGAACTTGCTTGCATGTTCATTGATGCGGAAACCGATGACGTGGTCGAATCGTTTCCGATTGATTTTCGTCGTGTAGCTACAGCCACAGCTGCTGACCCTGTCCTTGCTACCGTTCTGCGGTTCGTTGCTACGCAATGGCCCTTGTCCCAGTCACGGATCGAGGATCCGTTGGTTCGCCGAGTTTTTGCTCACAAGGAGACTTTTTGTACGACGTGGTGTTTTGCTGTTGCGTTCAGATAATGATCAGTCCAGGGTCGTGGTCCCACGTTCGTTACAGTCCTCTGTCTTAAAGCTTCTCCACCAAGGACATTGGGGTATAGTGAGAACGAAACAACTTGCTCGTCGGCACTGTACTTGGTTCGGAATCGATGCTGCGATTACGAATATGTGCTCTTTTTGCATGGCGTGTGCCGAACAACAACCCGCACCATCGCGGAAATTCTTTGCATGGCCACAAGCCACTTCCCCCTGGCAACGCTTACACATCGATTTTGCTGGTCCATTCTGAAATGCTCGATGGTTGGTGGTGGTAGATTGATTCAGTAATTTTCCTTTTGTTGTCCGGATGTCTTCCACGTCGTCATCTGCCACCATCCAAGCGTTATCCACTATCTTTTGCATTGAAGGTCTTCCACAGACTCTTGTTTCCGACAATGGCACACAATTCATGTCTGCAGAATTTCAGTCGTTCTGCAAGGCCAATGGTATTCAACATCTGACGTCCGCGCCGTTTTCGCCACAGTCCAACGGTGCTGCAGAACGTTTGGTCAGGACTTTCAAGTCACAGATGTTGAAGTTGAAAGAGTCGCATTCTCGGGAGGACGCGTTATTGCTCTTTTTGTCTTCGTATCGCTCTCAGCCCCGAGATGGTCGCTCGCCGGCTGAGTTGCTCCACGATCGTCCTCATCGAACCTTGATGTCTTTGCTGCATCCGCCGCATCAGGTTCCTGTGCAGCGGCAGACACCTGCTTATGCCCCAGGCGACGTTGTATACTATCGCAACTATCGCGGTTCACGTCGTTGGCTCGCAGGGCGCATTCTTCGCTGCCTCGGCCGCGCTATGTATCTGGTTTGGGAGCCTCTGGTGAGGTGCGTCGGCATCTCAATCAGCTGCGCCTCTGTCGTCGCACGGGATCTGCCGCTCCCCGTCTGCTTTCAGCGACGGTGCCGTCCGGTCAGCGCCCTGGGGACCCATCTACTGGCTCGCCTCATCCCCAGGTGTTACTGACGCTGCCTTCCATTTTGCCCCATGGCGACGCGCCGCCGCCGCCGCCGCCGCCGCCGCCGCCGCCTGTTCCCCGCCGGCGACGCCCGCAGTGGACGCGTCGCAGCAACCGCCGGGCGCCTCCCTGGGTCACGCGCCGCCGATCGCTTCCCGTGAGCAGCTGTCCTCCGCCATGGAACTCGTACCCGCTCCGGACCATCTGTCGTCTTCGCCCGTCGGGTGCTCCGACTCGATGGAGGTCGACCCTTCGGCCCCTCCAGACTATCTACGGGCGCATACACCGCATGTTGGCGTGCACCCTGGACTAGGTTTTCAGGCGTTTCCTAGCTCCTCTCGGACCGAATGGCAGGGTGCGGGTGGCACAGCCTCGCATGTTGTTAGGCTCCCCACCTCGTCGCGTACGTCAACATGGGGTCCTCCCCACGGCGGGCGGAAGCCTTATCACACAACCGTTCGCCGATTTGCGGGGGAGGAATGTGATGTCAGCGCCAGACACCACACTTGCTAGGTGGTAGCCATTAAATCGGCCGCGGTCCGCTAGTATACGTCGGACCCGCGTGTCGCCACTGTCAGTGATTGCAGACCGAGCGCCGCCACACGGCAGGTCTAGAGAGACTTCCTAGCTCTCGCCCCAGTTGTACAGCCGACTTTGCTAGCGAAGCTACACTGACGAATACGCTCTCATTTGCCGAGACGATAGTTAGCATAGCCTTCAGCTACGTCATTTGCTACGACCTAACAAGGCGCCATTGCCAGTTTATATTGAGATTGTTATTAATGTAAGTCAAGAGCGATGTACACCAATTATGGATTAAAGTTAAGTATTCCAGCAGCAACGTACCTTATTGGCTATATTAATTACATTGTCCTGTTCCAGACCTCACGCCAGTCTGCGTGAGCGTAAACGCGTGCATTTTGGCCTCCTCTAGCAACACGGTGTTGGCTGTTCTGCCAACACATCAGTTTCATCTTAGGTCTTTCAGTGCTCTGTCAAATTCTTCACGTAGTATCACATCTCCCATTTCATCTTCATCTACATCCTCTTCCATTTCCATAATATGTCCCTCAAGTACATCGCCCTTGTATAGATCCTCTATATACTCCTTCTACCTTTCTGCTTTCTCTCCTTTACTTACAGCTGGGTTTCCATCTGAGCTCTTGATATTCATACAAGTGGTTCTCTTTTCTCCAAAGGTCTCTTTAATTCTCCTGAAGGCAGTATCTACCTTACCCCTAGTGATATACGCTTCTACATCCTTACATTTGTTCTGTGGCCATCCCTCCTTAGCCATTTTGCACTTCCTGTCGAAGTCATTTTTGAGACATTTGTTTCCTTCTTTCCTGCTTCATTTACTGCATTTTTATATTTTCTCCTTTCGTCAGTTAAATTAAATATATCATCCGTTACCCAAGTATTTCTACTAGCCCTCGTATTTTTATCTACCTGATCCTCTGCTGCCTTCACTATTTAATCCCTCAAAAGCTACCCATTCTCCTTCTACTGTACCTCTTTCCCCTCTTCTTGTCAATCGTTCCCTAATGTTTTCTCTGAAACTCTCTACAACCTCTGGTTCTTTCAGTTTATCGAGGTGCCATCTGCTTAAATTCTTTTTGCAGTTTCTTTAGTCGTTATCTGCAGTTCATAAGCAATAGATTGTGGTCGGAGTCCACATCAGTCTCTGGAAGAGTCTTACAATTTAAAATGTCGTTCCTCCATATCTGTCTTACCATCATATAATCAGTCTGAAACCTTCCTGTGTCTCCAGGCCACTTACACTTATACAACTTTCTCTCATGATTCTTAAATCAAGTGTTAGCTACGATTCAGTTATGCTCTGTATAAAATTCTACCAGGTGGCTTCCTCTTTCATTCCTTATCCTCATTCCAAATTCACCTACTACTTTTCCTTCTCTTCCTTTTCCTACTATAGAGATCCTGTCCCCCATGACTATTCAATTTTTGCCTCCCTTCACTATGTGAATAATTTCTTTTGTCGCATTATACATTTCTTCAATCTCTTCATCAGCAGCACAGCTTGTTGGCATGTAAACCTGCACTACATTGCTGGGTGTAGGCTTCGTGTGTATCTTGGCTACAATAACGCGTTCACTATGCTGTTCGTAGTAGCTTACCCGCGCTCCTATTTTAGTTATTCATTATTGAACCTGCTGCTGCATTACCACTATTTGATTTTGTATTTATAACCCTATATTCACCTGACTAGAAGTCTCGTTCCTCCTGCCACCAATTCCCACTGTATGTAACTTTAACCAATCAATTCCCTGTCGTAAATTTTCTAATCTACCAGGCCGATTAAGGGATCTGACATTCCACACTCCAATCCATGGAACGCCTGTTTTCTTTCTCCTGATAAAGATGTCCTCCTGAGTAGTCCCCGCCCGGAGATCCGAATGGGGGACTATTTTACCTATGGAATATTTTACCTAAGAGGGCGCCATCATCATTTAACCATACAGTATAGCTACATGGCTTCGGGAAGAATTACGGCTGTAGTTTCCCCTTGCTTTCAGCCGTTCGCAGTACCAGCACAGCAAGCCAGTTTTGATAAATGTTACAAGGCCAGATCAGTCAGTCATCCAGACTGTTGTCCCTGCAACTACTGAAAAGGCTGCTGCCCCTCTTCAGGGACCACACGTCTGTCTCACCTCCCAACAGATACCGCTCCGTTGTGTTTGCACCTACGGCACGGCTATCTACACTCCTGGAAATTGAAATAAGAACACCATGAATTCATTGTCCCAGGAAGGGGAAACTTTATTGACACTTTCCTGGGGTCAGATACATCACATGATCACACTGACAGAACCACAGGCACATAGACACAGGCAACAGAGCATGCACAATGTCGGCACTAGTACAGTGTATATCCACCTTTCGCAGCAATGCAGGCTGCTATTCTCCCATGGAGACGATCGTAGAGATGCTGGATGTAGTCCTGTGGAACGGCTTGCCATGCCATTTCCACCTGGCGCCTCAGCTGGACCAGCTTTCGTGCTGGACGTGCAGACCGCGTGAGACGACGCTTCATCCAGTCCCAAACATGCTCAATGGGGGACAGATCCGGAGATCTTGCTGGCCATGGTAGTTGACTTACACCTTCTAGAGCACGTTAGGTGGCACGGGATACATGCGGACGTGGATTGTCCTGTTGGAACAGCAAGTTCCCTTGCCGGTCTAGGAATGGTAAAACGATGGGTTCGATGACGGTTTGGATGTACCGTGCACTATTCAGTGTACCCTCGACGATCACCAGTGGTGTACGGCCAGTGTAGGAGATCGCTCCCCACACCATGATGCCGGGTGTTGGCCCTGTGTGCCTCGGTCGTATGCAGTCCTGATTGTGGCGCTCACCTGCACGGCGCCAAACACGCATACGACCATCACTGGCACCAAGGCAGAAGCGACTCTCATCGCTGAAGACGACACGTCTCCATTCGTCCCTCCATTCACGCCTGTCGCGACACCACTGGAGGCGGGCTGCATGATGTTGGGGCCTGAGCGGAAGACGGCCTAACGGTGTGCGGGACCGTAGCCCAGCTTCATGGAGACGGTTGCGAATGGTCCTCGCCAATACCCCAGGAGCAACAGTGTCCCTAATTTGCTGGGAAGTGGCGGTGCGGTCCCCTACGGCACTGCGTAGGAGCCTACGGTCTTGGCGTGCATCCGTGCGTCGCTGCGGTCCGGTCCCAGGTCGACGGGCACGTACACCTTCCGCCGACCACTGGCGACAACATCGATGTACTGTGGAGACCTCACGCCCCACGTGTTGAGCAATTCGGCGGTACGTCCACCCGGCCTCCCGCATGCCCACTATACGCCCTCGTTCAAGGTCCGTCAACTGCACATACGGTTCACGTCCACGCTGTTTCGGCATGCTACCAGTGTTAAACACTGCGATGGAGCTCTGTATGCCACGGCAAACTGGCTGACACTGACGGCGGCGGTGCACAAATGCTGCGCAGCTAGCGCCATTCGACGGCCAACACCGCGGTTCCTGGTGTGTCCGCTGTGCCGTGCGTGTGATCATTGCTTGTACAGCCCTCTCGCAGTGTCCGGAGCAAGTATGGTGGGTCTGACACACCGGTGTCAATGTGTTCTTTTTTCCATTTCCAGGAGTGTATATCGCTGAGACACGCAAGCCCCCCACCGACGGTAAGGTCCATGGTTCGTGGGGCGGGATTAGCACCTATTCCTCCTTAATGCAGGGTAGCAGGGTAAAACGGCTGCGTCGACATTAGGCCCAAGTATTGCCGACTAACATAACAGTACCGACCACAGGCCGCTTACACAGGCGTATGCCCGTAAGCTCTGTGAACAGCTTCACAGCACGTCACATGTGGTTCTTGTCTCTCTCTGCCTCACTGCGAGTGGCTGTTTGCCCACGTGGTCAAGAAGCTGCTCCTAGAAACTGCAACCAAAGACAGCTAATAGGCGACCGAAGCGCCACCCGGCGGCTAGACAGAGATGGGTCGCGCCAGAAGGCAATTATGTACAAACATATAACCAGCCGACGAGGCTCACTTAGTTTATAGCCTGTTGAGCTTAAAACATAGGAATATTTAGCACCTAACGCATCAATTGAAGACGAAATAACGATGTTGTTACACGCTCTTCTAAGAATTGTATCAAGGCAAGAAACTATCAGAAAAAATTCTGTTTGACCACTGTCGCTAATTGTGATATCTATTAGCGAGAGAAAATATTATAGAATCCACAGTTTCCTGGAACAAATCTTTCTGAAAAAATAATCCAAATATATAAGAAATGAATTATAAATATATGGTAAAATCTTGAAAAATCAATAGCAATTACAAATATTAGCTTGACACTAGGTGTCTTTTATGTAAATAAAGTCTTTTGTTGGTAACTATTTCACTAACATCTTCTGCAATTTGTGGTACAATTTTCACCTGCTGCCCTACCAAATCGCATATACTACCCTAGCGCTTAGAAATTAAACAAATGCGTAAGTCATTTGCTCCATCACATCGCTCGTTGGTACGTGACTTGGCAATGTTAATTCAAATGTATAAAGCAAGCGTGTCAACGGTCCTATGTGAGCTCCCTACACAGAGGCGTGTTAGTCGCGCAGACATGAAACTTCGGCACTGTATGCCTTGCCTCCACACAAGCACTGCCACTTTTCACGCTTGTGGCAGCAACACGTAACCCTCCGGCAGGCGCGCCTACTGTTACCACACGAGCAGGCGCACGTTGTAAAATATACAACATAGTCACTCGACAGTAAAAACAAACTTGTCTTAAACAAACTATTATATCTATTGAAGAAAGCAGTTCACACTCAGTATATTCAACATTTGTAACAAAATGTTTTGGTCTTTTAGCTCTTTAAATAATAATTTAGCCAGTTTTTCTGACATATGTTCACTTTCATAACACCTTTCACTGACAATTTGTTTACGAGTTAATTCCGGAAGTGAAAAAGTAGGCAATGGCCGTCTCCTTGTAATTCTTTGAAATGGAGTATCAGGCACACGTTTTAGCTACAACATCAACTACACCTTCTGTCGTGCGGAACACAGCTATGATTTCAGGTCTGTATGTTTCTTCATCCACTGTCGCCACGTCATGCACAGCAAACAAAAGTATGATAGCACAGTTCTTACAACGATCATGTGAAACTAAGTAAGGTCTTGTCCTACTGAAATCCAAACAATGAACTTCCATTTATTTTTTTTTGGAGAAATTCTGGAAGAATTTCACGTCTGCTCTTCGTCATTGTACCAATGCAAGTGATAGTCTTCTGTAGCAAATATTCAGAATGGAGGTAGCTTGTAAACCAATTTTCAGTTGTAAGGTATCTGTTAGATTTTTCTATAGGCACCACATACGTTTTCACTATGTCCTCAGGAGCATTAGATACCCGATTTTGTCCAAACCGCATACAGCTTAGAAAAAACAGAACCTATTGTAACTCATTGCAGTCCTAAGCAGTAGCATTCCTGTTCCATCTGCTGCCCAGAGTTCCAATACATTATCATGATGGCATCTTTTCTTCTTCTTCTTCTTCTTCTCCTCCTTCTCCTTCTTCAAAAAAAAAAAAATCTCGTACACAGCCATTATTTCGTACTTTATTACCTCTCTTGTGCGAGAATTGATGTGTATCTCGCTGTTAATTTATATAGGTATTTGTATAGTTTATGATTTCATCAATAAAGTCAAGGTCAGTTACTTTCAAAAAAGCACTAACTTCATCAGTTATACCCATCAAGTTTCTCTTCGGATCTGGTGGAATTTGTACAATGTTTTTTCTGTTGGTGTAGATGGTTTAACACACTCGCTCCTACACCAACGTGAAACCTTGTCTTCTCAATAAAGAATCTTTGTACGTTTGCTGTCTCTTCGGGATCATCGCCATCCTCAACTAAGTTCAGATTCACTGCCATGGTGCTATTAAGTGTTTTCAATACTCAATTTTACTTACTTTCCTCCAATTCTGAAAAGTGTGGATAGACTTTTTTATCGATTTCTCCGAGCAGTTTGCGAATTTTTGTCTGATACACACTTTGAACTGGAACAAAACATAAAAGAAATGAAATGAATAAATACTTTGAGATGTCTGTGTAACCAAAGTAACGTTTAATTTTCATCTATAAAAACTAAAAAAATACGAGCTAGTATAGTTCACTTTCTATTTTACTTTCCTCCGGACAGCGACTACTGGAATAAAGCTTGCAAATGTCACATCAGCGGGCGAGCGTTGCACTTTTTACAGTATTCGACGCGTCGTTGCTTACAGTTCAGGAAACAAACTGAGAAAGCTAATCAAATGAACTGAGGCCACTTAAACATTGTCGAGAAAACATCAACAGTGGAATACATGGCAGTGATGGCGCAATAGTTTAAGGTTAAGGCATTGATTAGGCATAAAAACTGCTGATGTACTTTTCACAGCACCGCTCCCCCACGAGGGTTGATGTACTTAAAATTCGTTGAATTGTTACACCTACGTCCGCATATGGAACTGTATTGCATCGAAATCAATCAAAAATGGTTCAAATGGCTCTGAGCACTGCTGAGGTCACTAGTTCCCTAGAACTTAGAACTAGTTAAACCTAACTAACCTAAGGACATCACAAACATCCATGCCCGAGGCAGGATTCGAACCTGCGACCGTAGCGGTCTTGCGGTTCCAGACTGCAGCGCCTTTAACCGCACAGCCACTTCGGCCGGCCAAAATCAATCGTGTCAATTAAATATCATAAAAACAGAATTATTTATCTGGTAACGCCGTATATACATACTAGCCCATTTTGCACCTATAAGGAAGTTTCAACAAAGGATCAAGTGAAGTCAAAGCTGTTTGCAACAAGTAGCACAAAGCCCCGAACACCACTTGCAGAAGGTTCAGTGTTGCAATCAGACAGACAGCAAATGTTACTACACTCCACATTGTAGTAAGTGATATAGTGTATTTCCTTAATTACTTTGTGAACGAGAAGAAATTTCTAAAACATTTGAAATTATGTGTAGAGTTTGTTGAAAATCACTAAATGCTCTCATTCTCAGTTACTGGAAGAATATAGTGTGGTTAGCTATCGCGCCGGTAGTGACTCCGACTCAAAACATATACACATATTATATATTTAATATTTTTCTTATAGTGCTAATCTTTAACGTAAGCAAACTTCTTACTGAGAGTGTTGTAACAGCATTTTAAATGTTTAAATTCATTCAATAATTACGTTTGATACTGAAAATCAAATTTTAGTATCTCCCGTAAGCCGTTAGATAAGCGACTGTTAACAGGGACAAAGTGGACGGATTACCGTTTTAGTCGTATGGTAACATAGATGCCAGCAGTCTTCTGGCATTGCTTGCATATTATGGCGGCGTTTACCGTCTAGTAAACTCATCAGAAAATCAAAACTAGCTGTAAAATGATTTAGACAGTTTGCATGGTATGCAGAGTGGCAGTTAACCCTAAACAACAAAAAGCGTTAGTTATAAGAGATTTAAGCAATCCTTCTTCCCTCCCTCCATACTTAAATGAAACGGGAAAAAGCTCCAGTAAGTGGTACAATGGTAAGCACCCCATTCCATGCACTTCAAAGCGGTTTGCTGAGTCTGGATGTAGAAGCAGACGTACACTGATCAGGCAGAACACCACCTCCCTAATAGCCGGTATGTCCACCTTTGGCACGGATAACAGCTGCGAAGCGTCTTGACATAGAAGCAATGAGGCCTTGGTAGGTCGCTGGAGTCAGTTGTCACCACATCTACAAACACAGGTCACCTAACTCCCTCTAAAACCCGGGGAAGGGGCGGTGAGTTCTGACGCCAAGTTAAACATCCCAACCATGATTGATCGGGCTCAGATCTAGCGAGTTTGGCAGCCAATACATCAACTGGAATTTTCCACTGTGTTCCTCGAACCACTCCATTAGCCTCTGGGCCTCGTGACATGGCGCATTATCTTGTGGAAAAACGACACTGCCGTCGGGAAACATGATCGCCATGAAGGGGTGTACGTGCTCAGCGGCGCGGGCGCGGTGTGGGGTTGCTCCTCGCCCCCTCTCTGCCCCCCCCCCCCCCGTCCTAATTGAGAAGGGAGTGCGACAGCCGCGCGGAGTGGCCGAGCGGTTTGAGGCGCCATGTCACGAATTGCGTGGACCTTCCCGCCGAAGGCTGGAGTCCTCCTTCGGGCATGGGTGTGTGTGTTGTCATTAGCGTAAGTTAGTTTAAGTTAGATTAAGTAGTGTGTAAGCCTAGGGACCGGTAACCTCAGCAGTCTGGTCACATAGGAACTTACCACAAATTTCCAAATTTTTCTGCTGCCAATGTGCAATATTCCTTGGACGTCAGGGTGCCTTGCACGGTGAGCTGTTTTTCTTGTTGTCAGTTGACTTTAAGTACGGTTGTCGATATACTGCGATATGCCAAGTCTTTACTTGTTACCATGTAATAACACTTACCTTTTCCCAATTTCCCTGTCGCCGTCTTGATTTCTCTTGTTGTTGTGATCATGCTATGCAGTGCAACGTATCTAATTGCTAACATCGTTTCCGACTGCAGAGGGGTAAGGGCTATAAGACGGCTTCTACATTTAAATTACTCTCATTGAAATTACAAAACATTGTTTCCATAATTCTTCTACATTCAAATAGGTTATCAACTCACAACAGTTGATATTTAACAAAGCTTTTCACATAACACGTTCATACATAATACTTCAGTGCTTCACCAACACCACAACTTCATACTTAAATCGAGATAATATGTCACACACTCTATGTAACAACATTCATTTTTCTTTAGTGCTTATCCATTGTTGTCAGACCGTTCCATGTTTGGAGTCCACAGCACCTCCAAAAAACAACTGCAAAGTGCAGGCGACCCCTCACCGGCCATTCCAAATGACACATTCGATTTCGCTTTGTGCGCTGTGCCCGCATTTTGCTTTCTCATATCTGCACATAAATTCCAACAGCCGGCCGCGGTGGCCGAGCGGTTCTAGGCGCTCAGTCCGGAACCGCGTGACTGCTACAGGCGCAGGCTCGAATCCTGACTCGGGCATGGATGTGTGTGATGTCCTTAGGTTAGTTAGGTCTAAGTAGTGCTAAGTTCTAGGGGACTGGTGACCACAGATGTTGAGTCACATAGTGCTCAGAGCCATTTGAACTTTTATTTTTTATTTTTTTTATTCCAACAAACCCGGGCACAGTAGATGCTCTTTACGCTACTACTAATAAAAGTCGCATTTTTCACACACACTATTTCATCGGTCTAGTAAAAGGGAAGTGAGACGCGTTGCTGTGCTTTGTAGCAACACGTACCAGTACAACTGGACCAATGGATGCCCACGTGAATGTTCCCCAAAGCACAATGGAGCCGCCGCCAACTTGTCTCGTCCAGCAGTACATGAGTCAAGGGCCTGTTTCCATGGAAGACGACGAATTCATTGCCTCACATAGGCATGATGAAGAAGGTATCGGGATTCATCAGTAATACAGCCACATTTCGCTGCCTGTCCTGTTTCACCTGTCTGCCTCGCCTACGACGTCAGACATGTATAAAGAGGGTGGCCACCCAACTCCACGACGACTTGATTCGCCACGTGTTAAAGGCACTCACCACAGCACTCCCCGAACACACGGTAAGTTGCGCAGTTTCCGAAACGCTCGTTCCGAGCCTCCTGGCCTATACAATCTGCCCAAGGTGAAACTCAGACCACGCGCCTTCCCCATTCCACACACGCATAGCACGTTCACTGATACTACATGTATCGTCCGTAAAACTCGCAGCCGTTCCTCGCAAGGTGACGCTGCTATCGCCTGGATGGACATATATCGATAGTAGGTCGGTGGTCATAATGTTCTGACAGATCAGCGATTAATGGGATACTTGTGTTTCTTCTTCTTTAAGCTCTATACTTTACTGCTTTAACACTACCACCTGAAACGTCCCCTTAGAAAAATTTATACAAGACTGTGCTTAAACTGACACACAGTATTTTTTAGCGCAACGCAATCTGACTTTCAGAAATCCCTACAAAGGAATGGCCCTGACTAACATTAACCTGTACCTTTCACAAATCACTTACCTTACCAAAAATCTTCGTTACTCAAACTACTGCAATACAGCGAGCGCCACTACTGCCAGCTAAATAAAAGATTCAAACTACAGAAGGCACTAACTACTGATAGGCATAGCTAGCAATTGAAAGATGTTAATAGAGAACAAACAATGTATTTACCTTAACATCATAATATATACAGTAGTTCATGACATCCAGTTTTACAAATTTCAAAACTCCGCCATCTCTCTCCCCACATCCACCACTGCTGGCGGCTCACCTCCAACTGCGCAACGCTACGCGCTGTTCACATCCAGCTGCCGCTGCCCAACACTACAATGGCAGACAACAATGCAAACTAGCCACAGACTGCACACAGCACAGCCAGTGATTTTCATACAGAGCGCTACGTGGCGTTGCCAATAAGAAAACATAAACAGCCTACTTACACACCGACCGTCTTAAACGACAATCGATGCTAACATTGTACCTCTGCGAAGAGTTCTTAAGCAGTTGTGACCGTGAGATAACCTAATGGAAATAGAACATTCAAACTGGGATTCGTTTCCGAAACACTCCAGCAGAGTATAAACAATAATAAACGGTGGGACTGGAACAGACGTTCTCCCAGCACAAACGCAAGTTGTAACATTACATATTAAAGGAAACAGAGTTGTTTTGGAAATCAGCCCTATGCAAACACAGTTAGTTTATTTTTATATTTACCCAGACATGTTACGACACCAATGTGTCATCTTCTGTGGGTAAAACCAGTATATTAAAAGAGGTCACCAGCCTAATTAGGCATTCTTGTGTCAAGGAAAATCATAAAACAGAAGCATAACCAAAGCTTCCTTGACACACACATTAAACTCTTTCCTTATATCTGTTCACACTACAACACAGTAACCTAACCTTGCAGGTGAATGTGCTACTAACTAGTAAGTCAGATAAGTAAATCACAAATGAGATAGTAAACAGCAACGGGTGCCTCTCAACAACATGTACCTTCAATGAACTAGGTGCAAGAGTTTATAAAACCAAATACCGACACACATGCAACTAGTTGCAATACTGAACAGGGAATAGCTTGAAATCATTCTGAGTTTAAATCAGGGGGTCTGCTAATGATCATAATATATATTTCGTTTTTCCAGTACAGGGTCTCTAGGTCTGTGCATTAACCAACTTGTGTTAAACTCGATTTGAAGCAACCAAACAGAATCCAAATCTAATTACACTGGCTCTGAAGGAGCCCTTGCATTACTTCATTAAGTAACTAGGCTGGTACATGAGGACCCCTAAACTTTCATGGTTATAAGAACCAAGCTCATTAACAAAACTACGCCAGTATGTTTGAGAAAAGGTAAGTATACTTATAATTAATTATTAGTTAAGTAAAGCACAAGAAACAATAACTCTTTAAATAACAAATTTGCCTTCATAAGCAGTCTTTTGACCTATTCAAAATTATAATTGGCTGTGCAAATGACAACACAACGTTAAATTAAAGTTCAGCCACTTTCTCACAATAAATTAGGACACTCGGAATTTAACTCTCTGGGACAAGAATCCTGTCCAGGTTTTTGATTTGGTATAACCACGGGTGTAAGATAGAGGTTTTAGTAACACCACGATTACTATTAATATCAAGCAAATTTTCACAATTACCTGGTCCATCTACAGATTGCCAAATACAAAACAATTTAGTGGAAGGCTGGTGACACTGGTGGCGCAATTTGCAGTGGCTATTGACGTGTCGGCGATGCAATCATGGCAGTACCGTTGGTCTCGCCCTGTTACCGATCTTTTCGGCGTCGAAATAATATTTTTATACGACCCTGTTCAGAATCACAAGAGAAGGAGGTATACTTGGAAAAGGCCGGGAGATACGGGAAGATTTCTATTAGATTACATCATGGTCAGACAGAGATTCCGAAATCAGATACTGGATTGTAAGGGTTACCCAGGAGCAGATATAGACTCAGATCACAATATAGTAGTGATGAAGAGACATTAGTCAGGAAGAATCAATACGCAAAGAAGTGGGATACGGAAGCACTAAGGAATGACGAGATACGTTTGAAGTTCTCTAACGCTATAGATGCAGCAATAAGGAATAGCGCAGTAGGCAGTACAGTTGCACAGGAATGGCCATCTCTAAAAAGGGCCATCACAGAAGTTGGGAAGGAAAACATAGGTACAAAGAAGGTAGCTGCGAAGAAACAATGGGTAACAGAAGAAATACTTCAGTTGATTGATGAGAGGAGGAAGTACAAACATGTTCCGGGAAAATTAGGAATACAGAAATACAAGTCTCTGAGGAATGAAGTAAATAAGTGCAGGGAAGCTAAGACGAAATGGTTGCAGGAAAAATGTGAAGACATCGAAAAGATTTGATTGTCGGAAGGACAGACCCAGCATACAGGAAAGTCAAAACAACCTTTAGTGACATTAAAAGCAACGGTGGTAACATTAAGAGTGCAACGGGAATTTCACTGTTAAATGCAGAGGAGAGAGCAGATAGGTGGAAAGAATACATTGAAAGCCTCTATGAGGGTGAAGATTTGTCTGATGTGATAGAAGAAGAAACAGGAGTCGATTTAGAAGAGATAGGGGATCCACTATTAGAATCGGAATTTAAAAGAGCTTTGGAGGACTTACGGTCAAATAAGGCAGAAGGGATAGATAACATTCCATCAGAATTTCTAAAATCATTGGGGGAAGTGGCAACAAAACGACTATTCACGTTGGTGTGTAGAATATATGAGTCTGGCGATATACCATCTGACTTAAGGAAAAGCATCGTCCACACAATTCCGAAGACGGCAAGAGCTGACAAGTGCGAGAATTATCGCACAATCAGCTTAACAGCTCATGCATCGAAGCTCCTTACAAGAATAATATACAGAAGAATGGAAAAGAAAATTGAGAATGCGCTAGGTGACGATCAGTTTGGCTTTAGGAAAAGTAAAGGGACGAGAGAGGCAATTCTGACATTACGGCTAATAATGGAAGCAAGGCTAAAGAAAAATCAAGACACTTTCATAGGATTTCTCGACCTGGAAAAAGCGTTCGACAATATAAAATGGTGCAAGCTGTTCGAGATTCTGAAAAAAGTAGCGGTAAGCTATACGGAAAGACGGGTCATATACAATATGTACAACAACCAAGAGGGAATAATAAGAGTGGACGATCAAGAACGAAGTGCTCGTATTAAGAAGGGTGTAAGACAAGGCTGTAGCCTTTCACCCCAACTCTTCAATCTGTACATCGGGGAAGCAATGATGGAAATAAACGAAAGGTTCAGGAGTAGAATTAAAATACAAGGTGGAAGGATATCAATGATACGATTCGCTGATGACATTGCTATCCTGAGTGAAAGTGAAGAAGAATTAAATGATCTGCTGAACGGAATGAACAGTCTAATGAGTACACAGTATGGTCTGAGAGTAAATCGGAGAAAGACGAAGGTAATGAGAAGTAGTAGAAATGAGAACAGCGTGAAACATAACATCAGGATTGATGGTCACGAAGTCAATGAAGTTAAGGAATTCTGATACCTAGGCAGTAAAATAACCAATGACGGACGGAGCAAGGAGGACATCAAAAGCAGACTCGCTATGGCAAAAAAGGCATTTCTGGCCAAGAGAAGTCTACTAATATCAAATACCGGCCTTAATTTGAGGAAGAAATTTCTGAGGATGTACGTCTGGAGTACAGCATCGTATGGTAGTGAAACATGGACTGTGGGAAAACCGGAACAGAAGAGAATCGAAGCATTTGAGATGTGGTGCTATAGACGAATGTCGAAAATTAGGTGGACTGATAAGGTAAGGAATGAGGAGGTTCTACGCAGAATCGGAGAGGAAAGGAATATGTGGAAAACACCGATAAGGAGAAGGGACAGGATGATAGGACATCTGCTAAGACATGAGGGAATGACTTCCATGGTACTAGAGAGAGCGGTAGAGGGCAAAACCTGTAGAGGAAGACAGAGATTGGAATACGTCAAGCTAATAATTGAGGACGTAGGTTGCAAATGCTACTCTGAGATGAAGAGGTTAGCACAGGAAAGGAATTCGGGGCGGGCCGCATCAAACCAGTCAGTAGACTGATGACCAAAAAAGAAAAAAAAAAACGGCCACAATCCATGCCATGACAATGGTATCACCAAATTCAGCATCCGAGGCCCATAAATACCGCCTTTAAACTCTTCTGCCCTGAATATGAGACATTATGATCCACTGCTGCTAGCGAGGTGTAACCAACAGCACTCCTCAGCCCAGACTCCTGCCCGCCGGTGTGGCCGAGCGGTTCTAGGCGCTTCAGTTAGGAACCGCGTGACAGCTACGGTCGCAGGTTCTAATCCTGCCTCGGACATGGATATGTGTGATGTCCTTAGGTCAGTTAGATTTAAGTAGTCGTAAGTTCTAGGGGACTGATGTCTCAGATGTTAAGTCCCATAGGGCTCAGAGTCATTTGAACCATTTGAACCCAGAGGCTTGACCCGTCACCAAGGACGAGTTCCCACTTGCACGCCATCCACACCTTTTACACTCCGCCAAGCTACTTCCGTAGCAGCGGATCTTCCCAACTTCTTTTACGTTCAACCCTACGTTCCATAATTATGGATCAAGTCATTTATGGTACATTACATAACTATCATTTCAGTAGTTATTTAAATTCATGAGGATAATTTAAACAATATCGTTCAAAAATTCACGTAACTGAAACATGTATGGCCTAGCGGTTCTAGGCGCTACAGTCTGGAACTGCGCGAACGCTGCGGTCGCAGGTTCGAATCCTGCCTCGGGCATGGATGTGTGTGACGTCCTTAGGTTAGTTAGGTTTAAGTAGTTCTAAGTTCTGGGGGCCTTATGACCTCCGCAGTTGAGTCCCATAATGCAGGTTTGAATCCTGCCCCGGGCATGGATGTGTGTGATGTCCTTAGGTTAGTTAGGTTTAAGTAGTTCTAAGTTCTAGGGGACTGATGACCTAAGATGTTAAGTCCCATAGTGCTCAGAGCCATTTGAACCATTTTGAAACATGTATACATAGTCAAAGAATGTCCATGAAAGATACAACAATATACATAAGCAATATTACAAACTGACGTAGAAATATCGATACAGATACAAAAATAGGTGTTACAGTTAAAAATAGGTGTTACACTACTACCGCGCTCAGCATTGTGTCCGTCATGGCTCTGCTTCCGAGACGCAGCTACACTAAGAAGTGTTATCAATTTGCTAGTTTTGCTAACAAGGGGACGCTTCATACTTTAAATCATGAATTTTGATGCGATTCAAATTTGTTGTCGAGGTACTTACCCTGGGTACCTGGGTACCCGTTTTTTTTTAGCGACGGGCCTTGATTTTTGAGAAAATCGATTTTGAATTTCATTGCCGGCGTTGTACACCCGTAGCATATTTCGAACAAGTAAGCATAGAGCAGCAGTGAAGGTTCACGGCTACCGCGGTGGAGGTACCGTGTTCGAATCCTGCTAGTGTATTTTTTTTAATCGACCGAATTTTTCAATTTAATTCAAAATACACTCCTGAAAATGGAAAAAAGAACACATTGACACCAGTGTGTCAGACCCACCATACTTGCTCCGGACACAGCGAGAGGGCTGTACAAGCAATGATCACACGCACCGCACAGCGGACACACCAGGAACCGCGGTGTTGGCCGTCGAATGGCGCTAGCTGCGCAGCATTTGTGCACCGCCGCCGTCAGTGTCAGCCAGTTTGCCGTGGCATACGGAGCTCCATCGCAGTCTTTAACACTGGTAGCATGCCGCGACAGCGTGGACGTGAACCGTATGTGCAGTTGACGGACTTTGAGCGAGGGCGTATAGTGGGCATGCGGGAGGCCGGGTGGACGTACCGCCGAATTGCTCAACACGTGGGGCGTGAGGTCTCCACAGTACATCGATGTTGTCGCCAGTGGTCGGCGGAAGGTGCACGTGCCCGTCGACCTGGGACAGGACCGCAGCGACGCACGGATGCACGCCAAGACCGTAGGATCCTACGCAGTGCCGTAGGGGACCGCACCGCCACTTCCCAGCAAATTAGGGACACTGTTGCTCCTGGGGTATCGGCGAGGACCATTCGCAACCGTCTCCATGAAGCTGGGCTACGGTCCCGCACACCGTTAGGCCGTCTTCCGCTCACGCCCCAACATCGTGCAGCCCGCCTCCAGTGGTGTCGCGACAGGCGTGAATGGAGGGACGAATGGAGACGTGTCGTCTTCAGCGATGAGAGTCGCTTCTGCCTTGGTACCAATGATGGTCGTATGCGTGTTTGGCGCCGTGCAGGTGAGCGCCACAATCAGGACTGCATACGACCGAGGCACACAGGGCCAACACCCGGCATCATGGTGTGGGGAGCGATCTCCTACACTGGCCGTACACCACTGGTGATCGTCGAGGGGACACTGAATAGTGCACGGTACATCCAAACCGTCATCGAACCCATCGTTCTACCATTCCTAGACCGGCAAGGGAACTTGCTGTTCCAACAGGACAATGCACGTTCGCATGTATCCCGTGCCACCCAACGTGCTCTAGAAGGTGTAAGTCAACTACCCTGGCCAGCAAGATCTCCGGATCTGTCCCCCATTGAGCATGTTTGGGACTGGATGAAGCGTCGTCTCACGCGGTCTGCACGTCCAGCACGAACGCTGGTCCAACTCAGGCGCCAGGTGGAAATGGCATGGCAAGCCGTTCCACAGGACTACATCCAGCATCTCTACGATCGTCTCCATGGGAGAATAGCAGCCTGCATTGCTGCGAAAGGTGGATATACACTGTACTAGTGCCGACATTGTGCATGCTCTGTTGCCTGTGTCTATGTGCCTGTGGTTCTGTCAGTGTGATCATGTGATGTATCTGACCCCAGGAATGTGTCAATAAAGTTTCCCCTTCCTGGGACAATGAATTCACGGTGTTCTTATTTCAATTTCCAGGAGTGTATATCAACAAAAAGTGTAAAGTGGGCGAAATTATAAAGATATATCCAGTTATTAAATTTTTCTGTCATACGATATTACAAAATCTTATATTTCATCGTCCATATTTCTTCATATGACAGAACAATACTGTGGGTCATACTTATCATATAAACAACCGAAGCACAAATTTTCGCAGCACCACGCGCATTTTATGAAAGCAACCGTCTTGCAGGTGCACGGTTTCTTCATGAGCGATACCGGGAAACACAATTCTTTTGCATTCAAAAAGATTTCTCTTCCATTCGCTAATTTATATGCGAACCATGCGTATCTAATCATGCTTTCAGAATTAAGTGCGCTGAGTTGATGTAGGATTAGCGAATGTAATTTTATTGAATCTTCCCTAGAAGCGATCTCTCTATTGTGTTTCATGAAGTTGGGAGGATTCTGAATAATTTGCGTGGAGGTTTTGAACTGTCGGTAAATACCAACGTCGCAGGGCTAGCAATAAGGAGTGCACTTTGGTGGGACCACTTTCAGGATGCAGGTGCTCGCTTTCGTTTCATCAGTGAACAGATGACTGTATGAAGTTGAATCGGTCTTCCCTCCCCACGAATCGATAATGGACAAAAGTTTTTCTGTCTCACGTACGGAAGAATTACAGCACGCAAAATTCTTCGTACACAAGTTTCGTGAACTTACTGAATTTCGTGCAGGACACGACTACATTTATGTATTTCCCAGTCAGTTCGTCTACTCGTTTTTGAACGTTAGGACCAAATTTTCCGGGTGGTTCTTGCATATATAAAAGAAAAAAAATATCGGAGCAGAATTCGAACACGCTACCTCCAGCGCGATAGGTGTGATCCTTTACCGCTGCGCTTCGCTGACTTGCTCGGAATGTATGTAATGTCACGGGTATAGAAAGCACGCAAAGAACTACAAAATCTATTTTCTCCGAAAAGTAAGACACGTCGCGAAAAAACCGGATAGCCAGGTACTCAGGGTAAGTGCCTCTAAACCATATTTGAAGCGCATCAAAATCAGTGATTTACGGTATGCAAGTATGTTTCCAGACCCTGACGCTATTAACTAGAGGTCGGAAATTCTTGGGATCACACGGCCTGTAACACTGTGTACGGATTACATTTCTATTTTATCAGAAATAATGAGTGCACTTTTGCGGTAGATTTGCGTTGGCTAGCCGCTGGCGTTAGTCCAAGCAATATCTCTGCGAAGGGAGGATAATGTGGAGGCGTTTTCCCAGATGTGGCGCGGGTCTATCTTATCCGAGCCGTCCACTCACCGGCACGCCCGTGCTAATTACATAAGGGCTGGAGAGGCGGCAGTCCGCTATCTCGTAGACTCCGACTGCTCTTGCAAACACTTCGGTAGGCCGGCAGCTAAGCCTTATTACTCCACCTCCGCACTGTGCACTCGTCACGTGAACTAGCTGAGTCCATCCACTGTTTATACGGAACAGTTAACCTATTACAAGGGCGAGTCAATGGAAAACAGCAAAGAAGGGAAAGCAGAAAGGTGAAAGGAGTATATAGAGGGTCTATACAAGGGTGATGTACTTGAGGACAATATTATGGAAATGGAAGAGGATGTAGATGAAGATGAAATGGGAGATATGATACTGCGTGAAGAGTTTGACAGTGCACTGAAAGACCTGAGTCCAAACAAGGCCCCGGGAGTAGACGACATTCCATTAGAACTAGTGACAGCCTTGGGAGAGCCAGTCCTGACAAAACTCTACCATCTGGTGAGCAAGATGTATGAGACAGGCGAAATACCCTCAGACTTCAAGAAGAATATAATAATTCAAATCCCAAAGAAAGGTGTTGACAGATGTGAAAATTAGCGAACTATCGGTTTAATAAGTCACGGCTGCAAAATACTAACGCGAATTCTTTACAGACGAATGGAAAAACTGGTGGAAGTCGACATCGGGGAAGATCAGTTTGGCTTCTGTAGAAAGATTGGAACACGTGAGGCAATACTGACCCTACGACTTATCTTAGAAGAAAGATTAAGGAAAGGCAAACCTACGTTTCTAGCATTTGTAGACTTAGAGAAAGCTTTTGACAATGTTGACTGGAATACTCTCTTTCAAATTCTGAAGGTGGCAGGGGTAAAATACAGGGAGCGAAAGGCTATTTACATTTGTACAGAAACCAGATGGCAGTTATAAGAGTCGAGGGACATGAAACGGAAGCAGTGGTTGGGAAGGGAGTGAGACAGGGTTGTAGCCTCTCCCCGATGCTATTCAATCTGTATATTGAGCAAGCAGTAAAGGAAACAAAAGGAAAGTTCGGAGTAGGTATTAAAATCCATGGAGAAGAAATAAAAACTTTGAGGTTCGCCGATGACATTGTAATTCTGTCAGAAACAGCAAAGGACTGGCAAGAGCAGTCAAACAGAATGGACAGTGAGTTGAAAGGAAGGTATAAGATGAAGATCAACAAAAGCACAACAAGGATAATGGAATGTAGTCGAATTAAGTCAGGTGATGATGAGGGAATTAGATTAGGAAATGAGACACTTAAAGTAGTAAAGGAGTTTTGCTATTTGGGGAGCAAAATAGCTGATAATGGTCGAAGTAGAGAGGATATAAAATGTAGACTGGCAATGGCAAGGAAAGCGTTTCTGTAGAAGAGAAATTTGTTAACATCGAGTATAGATTTAAGTGTCAGGAAGTCGTTTCTGAAAGTATTTGTATGGAGTGTAGCCATGTATGGAAGTGAAACATGGACGATAAATGGTTCAGACAAGAAGAGAATAGAAGCTTTCGAAACTTGGTGCTACAGAAGAATGCTGAAGATTAGATGGGTATATCACATAACTAATGAGGAGGTACTGAATAGGATTGGAGAGAAGAGAAGTTTGCGGCACAACTTGGCCAGAAGAAGGGATCGGTTGGTAGGACATGATCTGAGGCATCAAGGGATCACCAATTTAGTATTGGAGGGCAGTGCGGAGGGTAAAAATCGTAGAGGAAAACCAAGAGATGAATACACTAAGCAGATTCAGAAGGATGTAGGTTGCAGTAGGTACTGGGAGATGAAGAATCTTGCCCTGGATATAGTAGCATGGGGAGCTGCATCAAACCAGTCTCATTACTGAAGACCACAACAACAACAACAACAATCTAAAAGCCGTAAATTCAACTAAATACCTAGGTATTACAATTACGAACAACTTAAATTGGAAGGAGCACATAGAAAATGTTGTGGGGACGGCTAACGAAGGACTGCGGTTTATTGGCAGGACACTTAGAAAATTTAACAGACCTACTAATGAGACTGCCTACACTACGCTTGTCTGTTCTCTTTTAGAATACTGCTGCGCAGTGTGGAGTCCTTACCATACAGGTCAAACGGAGTACATCGAAAAAGTTCAAAGAAAGGCTGCACGTATTGCATTATCCCAAATATGGGAGAGAGTGTCACAGAAATGATACGGGATTTGGGCTGGAAATCATTAAAAGAAATGCGTTTTTCGTTGCGACGGAATATTGTGAAATTCCAATCACCAACTTTCTCCTCCGAGTGCGAAAAGATTTTTTTGACACCGACCTACATAGGGAGGAACGATCACCACCATAAAATAAGGGAAATCAGAGCTCGTACGGAAAGATATAGGTGTTCATTGTTTCCGGGCGCTATACGAGATTGGAATAATGAAGAATTGTGAAGGTGGTTCGATGAACCCTCTGCCAGGCACTTGAATGTGATTTGCAGAGTATCCATGTAGATGTAGATGTGGAACTGAAATGAAATGATCGTATGGCATTGACGGCGGCAGGCCCCGTCCAGGGAAGTTCGGCCGGCGATTTTCAATTCTTATATCAGGTGACGACATATTGGGTGAATTGCGTGTTGGTGATGATGAAATGATGAGGACAACATAACAACAAATCCATGGGCGTAAAAAAAGTCTTCAACCCAGCCGGAAACGGAACCCGGGCCCGCAGAATAGTAGGCAAACACGTTACCACACTTTTTTTTTTTGGGTCGTAGCTGACGTCACATAGCATTCGTTGAAGTTCGTTGTTGATCCCTTCACTCAGTTCTTTTTATTACACAGATCAGCCAGCTGTCTGACCGAACACGCCGAGCTACAGTGCCAGCTAAGCAAGCGGGCTATGGGGATGAAATTTCCCATAGTAGTAAAGCATCGCTAATTACTCGAACGAATGTGGATTTATGTAGACTGAACTTTTGTGCCCTAACAGATCTTCGTTTTACGTGGCGGCTGGCAACGGTGGTGTCTCCAGTTCACGAGATCTGAGGTGGTGCATTCTAATTTTCTGCCACTGTAGCGTTCTTGTGTTTCAGTTTTCTGAGCCAAAAGGGATAACAGTCCTCGAACACTGTGCCTGGCCCCTCTCTATCCCCATATTCTATGGTTTGGTACAAGCAATCGTCACTCTCTTCCCCAAACTCGAATCTGTCCTCAACGGCAGTACATCGAGGGTACTGGCGGAATGTGACGAAGGTCGTGAAAAGCATTTCAGTCGTGGATTTTGCGTAGGTGACCCGAAGTCTCTATGGCCAGTGTGTGGAAACGGAACGCTTTTATATTGAAGAATGATTCAAACGGCTTTCACGCACTCAGAATCATTTACGTGAAAGGACTGGACCGGATTTTGTGTAAATACCATTTACCGCCGGCCGCTGTGGCCGAGCGGTTCTAGGCGCTTCATTCTGGAATCGCTCGATCGCTACGGTCGCAGGTTTGAATCCTGCCTCGGGCACGTATGTGTGTGATGTCCTTAGGTTAGTTAGGTTTAAGTAGTTCTAAGTTCTAGGGGACTGATGCCATCAGACTTACGTCCCATAGTGCTCAGAACCATTTGAGCCATTTGAACCACTTACCACTTGCTCAAATGGCTCTAAGCACTATGGGACTTAGAACTACGTAAACCTAACTAACCTAATGAGATCACATACATCCATGCCCAAGACAGGATTCGAACCTGCGACCGTAGCATTAGCGCGGTTCCGGACTGAAGCGCCTAGAACCGCTAGGCCACAGCGGCCGGCTACCATTTGTAAAACATTTATTACAAAAGATTATGTAGTGCAAAGATTAAGAAAACTGATAATGTGCAAATTTCCAGCTTCACAAACTTCCTGAATGTATCCGACGGCTATTGCCGCTTGATAAAATTAAAATACACTAAATCGAATAGAATACTACGGGCTCGCAAGTTCCTTAAATAAAACTTGAACAAGAAATAATACTTGAAGAAGAAATAACAGAGTTTAATTTAATTTCGTATTTTACACATTTAGGAAAAGGAAAAAGAAACTGTTGATGCCAACATGCAGTGTAGTTGTTCTGACAAAGACGACCAGCTGGCGTTATAGAATCTTATACCTCAATTAACATCTACAAACTGGATCCCGAGTAATCCGAAAACAGGAACGTGATGGATAACAAAGACAGTTACTTACAAATGCATTCCCGTTAACATATTGCCTCTGCATCTAAACACCGCTTTAATTAAAAACTTGGCCTGTACCAGATAACAAAACTTTAAGGAAAAAATTTAACAAATTAAAAAATGGCTAACCTCGGCTCTTCAAAAATTTAAAGCTGACCAGCACCAGATGATAAAATTTAATAAAAGTTAATAACCTGGTCAAAGGTCGTTTATTAACCTACAAAACGTTATCCCAACGAAGTAAAACTCTTAAACTCATATTAATTAAAACAAGAGACAGGATGTCTGTTTTGAAATAAAGAGAATAAAACAAAATATTAAAATTATAGTGGCAGAAGCCCGTAGCAAAGTTACATAATGTAACTCCTTGCGGGCCGAGATGATGCAGGAGGCGGCAGATACGGCGAAGGTGGTGTCGGCAGCCATTGCACGCAGGTTACACGTCCGCAAGAGAACTATGGGGCTAACAGGATCGATGTCCTCTGCTTTGAGTCACAACAACCTGAAAACTGGAAAAACCTAAGCGACCATCTGAGTTGCGACACCACTAGCCTCTTTCACCATCTCCCACGATCCGGTGTTCAGTCAGGAAATAGTTCCCTTAGCAGGCGCGACCTTCACCAAAGTCAACGGTTCTCCGCACACGGCATCACCGATCATTTAAATAATTTTAAAACACTTTTACCCTGTAATATTTGCTGCTGAGCATACACTTACTTGAAACTCACCTCAAGTATTGCAGCCCCTTGATTCTGATCAGCACCGGCGGCAAGATACAAGGACCGGAAGCAAACCCAGTCACTACTAATATCTTCCTCTCCTGCATTATGCCGTCTAACGTGCTTTACCAACACCGACTCAAAGGAAGGCCTCGGCGCTTGTTGGTGACGTCACGTCAGCTAGGCACGGCGAACGCCATGTCTGTTGCAGGCAGAAACGCCTGGGCGTGCTTGTCACTATAAATCTCTTATGTTTGGTATTGTTTTGGATTCTGAACGTTTATTTAGATGAAAGATTTTCTTACTATCGTAAAGCTACAAATGAAGATCATAGTTCTGTATTACTGAATCCTATCGAAACAAACGTAGATCAATATGAGAAGATGCTTTGCCCCATTGCAAGCTTCGGAAATTTTACATTCAAGTAACTATATTTACTTGATCCAGTTTGTTATCTAAACATACCCCAACCCCCTTACAATGAACTCGCTTCTTTTATATATTTATTTATTTTCGTGTGACATCGTCACTGGAAATGTGAACTAATTTACATGTGTAAATGTCCAGCTGTTGCCAGTCATTAGATTACAGTCGTTTTCAACGAAAGGAATTCTAAACAGGACACAAAATAGCTTCATACATCGAAAATACTGCTGAGCTTAATCTTTTTTAAACATGCACATTAGAAAAGATAAATATTCCTCTCTTGCAACTGAAAGGAGAACCTTTATAAGATAAAAAAAATTATTTGATAAAAGAAGTATCTCTCTTTTGCCTCTTCTTCTGTCCCCCACACCCTCCCCCAACGTGTACAATCGCAAGATATTTCATTAACATTCAGTGCTCCTCACCCCATAGTCGTACAAGATAGCTAAAGAAGAGCACCAATATGTTCACAGTTTCTTGTAAAAGCAACCCAGTACAAACGTAACTTCCTCAGATCTACAAATAAGGTAAAGAAGCGCGAATTCTGTTGCTGCTGGACCAAGAAGTTGTTTTTGTATGTCAGTCCTTAAAACAGGTGGAAATTTAAGTTCAGGAGTACACTATTTGTTAAGAAATGTAATAAATTGCACAATTAACTGATTGCAGAAATCTCTCACAACAATGTGTGTTCGTCAACTACCGCAAATAGTTTCACATTTTCCTGTGTCAGAGACATTATGAGTATGCCTGCAACAGGCCTGGCGTTCGCTGTGCCTAGCTGACGTGACGTCACGAACAAGCGCGGAGGCCTTCCTTTGAGTCGGTGTTGGCCTTACCAGCTCAAAGCTCACTGGGCCGACGGACAGTGTAGCACTGAAAATGTAGATAAAATATCTTCCACACTTTCAAAAAATTTTTGCCGTTTAATATCTGGTGATAAATTGTAATATACTGCTGTTTCTTACAGAAACAGCTATCATGTGTTGTGTAAGTACATACCGATGCACTGTCACAATGTTTAAGTTGCAGGTCTGTGCTTGCGTGTCAATATGGACAGCGTTGAGTTATCCACTGTGACAGAAATATAAGGACTCCTTGAGATTACTCAGGATTGGGTTTTCACACAATGCGAAGGAGGTGGACGTTTTGGAATACCGCAGCACAAACAGAGACATCAAGCGTGCCGGCAAGGCACATGCACCAAACAGTGCCCCGTCTGGACTGAGCCGCTGCAGACTCAGAGCATTGCGTTGTACTTTGTAAATATGCCTGTGGGATGCGACTATTCTTTTCAGCGCAGCCAATGTAAAGCTTTGATGTATTTTTTTATATTCTTCCTTACCCTTTTACTTATTGTGTTGTGTACCTTTAATTACGTTACTTACGTTTCCTTCTACAGTAGTGACATGAAATTTTCGTTAACATATCAACCATTTCAAACAATGGTTTTTTGGAAGATGTAAATTTGTTGTTTACAATATGTTACGGTACACTATGATGTTTTGATTTGTGATGATACAGTGATGTCATCTATATCTAAATCTACATCTACATGACTACTCTGCAATTAACATTTAAGTGCTTGGCAGAGGGTTCATCGAACCACAATCTTACTATCTCTCTACCATTCCACTCCCGAACAGCGCGCGGGATAAACGAACACCTAAACCTTTCTGTTCGAGCTCTGATTTTTCTTATTTTATTTTGATGATCATTCCTACCTATGTAGGTTGGGCTCAACAAAATGTTTTCGTATTCGGAAGAGAAAGTTGGTTACTGAAATTTCGTAAATAGATCTCGCCGCGACGAAAAACGTCTTTGCTTTTATGACTTCCATCCCAACTCGCGTATCATATCTGCCACACTCTCTTACCTATTACGTGATAATACAAAACGAGCTGCCCTTTTTTGCACCCTTTCGATGTCCTCCGTCAATCCCAGACCGCGCAGCAATATTCTAACAGAGGACGAACGAGTGTAGTGTAAGCTGTCTCTTTAGTTGACTTGTTACATCTTCTAAGTGTCCTGCCAATGAAACGCAACTTTTGGCTCGCCTTCCCCACAATATTATCTATGTGGTCTTCCCAACTGAAGTTGTTCGTAATTTTAACACCCAGGTACTTAGTTGAATTGACAGCCTTGAGAATTGTACTATTTATCGAGTAATCGAATTCCAACGGATTTCTTTTGGAACTCATGTGGATCGCCTCACACTTTTCGTTATTTAGCGGCAACTGCCACATGCCACACCATACAGCAATCTTTTCTAAATCGCTTTGCAACTGATACTGGTCTTCGGATGACCTTACTAGACGGTAAATTACAGCATCATCTGCGAACAACCTAAGAGAACTGCTCAGATTGTCACCCAGGTCATTTATATAGATCACGAACAGCAGAGGTCCCAGGACGCTTCCCTGGGGAACACCTGATATCACTTCAGTTTCACTCGATGATTTTCCGTTTATTACTACGAACTGCGACCTTCCTGACAGGAAGTTGCCGCACAACTGAGACGATACCCCATAGGCCCGCAGCTTGATTAGAAGTCGCTTGTGAGGAACGGTGTCAAAAGCTTTCCGGAAATCTAGAAATACGGAATCAACTTGAGATGCCCTGTCAATAGCGGCCATTACTTCGTGCGAATAAAGAGCTAGCTGCGTTGCACAAGAACGATGTTTTCTGAAACCATGCTGATTACGTATGAATAGATCGTTCCCTTCGAGGTGATTCATAATGTTTGAATACAGTATATGCTCCAAAATCCTACTGTAAACCGACGTCAATGATATAGGTCTGTAGTTCGATGGACTACTCCTAATACCCTTCTTAAACACTGGTGCGACCTGTGCAATTTTCCAATCTGTAGGTACAGATCGATCGGTGAGCGAGCGGTTGTATATGATTGCTAAGTAGGGAGCTATTGTATCAGCGTAATCTGAAGGGAACCTAATCGGTATACAATCTGGACCTGAAGACTTGCCCGTATCAAGCGATTTGAGTTGCTTCGCAACCCCTAAGGTATCTACTTCTAAGAAACTCATGCTAGCAGCTGTTCGTGTTTCAAATTCTGGAATATTCCATTCGTCTTCCCTGGTGAAGGAATTTCGGAAAACTGCGTTCAATAACTCCGCTTTAGCGGCACAGACGTCGGTAACAGTACCATCGGCACTGCGCAGGGAAGGTATTGACTGCGTCTTGCCGCTTGTGTACTTTACATACGACCAGAATTTCTTCGGATTTTCTAACAAATTTCGAGACAATGTTTCGTTGTGGAACCTATTAAAGGCATCTCGCATTGAAGTTCGTGCCAAATTTCGCGCGTCTGTAAATTTTAGCCAATCTTCGGGATTTTGCGTTCTTCTGAACTTCGCATGCTTTTTCCGTTGCCTCTGCAACAGCGTTCGGACTTGTTTTGTGTACCACGGGGGATCAGTTCCATCTCTTACCAATTTATGAGGTATGAATCTCTCAATTGCTGTTGTTACAATATCTTTGAATTTGAGCCACATATCGTCTACATTTGCATAGTCAGTTCGGAAAGAATGGAGATTGTCTCTTAGGAAGGCTTCTAGTGACACTTTATCCGCTTTTTTAAATAAAATTATTTTGCGTTTGTTTATGGTGGATTTGGAGGAACGGTATGGAGCCTAGCTACAACGACCTTGTGATCACTAATCCCTGTATCAGTCATGATGCTTTCTATCAGCTCTGGATTGTTTGTGGCTAAGAGGCCGAGTGTGTTTTCGCAACCATTTACAATTCGCGTGGGTTCGTGGACTCACTGCTCGAAATAATTTTCGGAGAAAGCATTTAGGACAATCTCGGAAGATGTTTTCTGCCTACCACCGGTTATGAACAAGTATTTTGCCAACATATCGAGGGAAGGTTGAAGTCCCCACCAACTATAACCGTATGAGTGGGGTATTTATTTGTTACGAGACTCAAATTTTCTCGGAACTGTTCAGCAACTACACTCCTGGAAATTGAAATAAGAACACCGTGAAATCATTGTCCCAGGAAGGGGAAACTTTATTGACACATTCCTGGGGTCAGATACATCACATGATCACACTGACAGAACCACAGGCACATAGACACAGGCAACAGAGCATGCACAATGTCGGCACTAGTACAGTGTATATCCACCTTTCGCAGCAATGCAGGCTGCTATTCTCCCATGGAGACGATCGTAGAGATGCTGGATGTAGTTCTGTGGAACGGCTTGCCATGCCATTTCCACCTGGCGCCTCAGTTGGACCAGCGTTCGTGCTGGACGTGCAGACCGCGTGAGACGACGCTTCATCCAGTCCCAAACATGCTCAATGGGGGACAGATCCGGAGATCTTGCTGGCCAGGGTAGTTGACTTACACCTTCTAGAGCACGTTGGGTGGCACGGGATACATGCGGACGTGCATTGTCCTGTTGGAACAGCAAGTTCCCTTGCCGGTCTAGGAATGGTAGAACGATGGGTTCGATGACGGTTTGGATGTACCGTGCACTATTCAGTGTCCCCTCGACGATCACCAGTGGTGTACGGCCAGTGTAGGAGATCGCTCCCCACACCATGGTGCCGGGTGTTGGCCCTGTGTGCCTCGGTCGTATGCAGTCCTGATTGTGGCGCTCACCTGCACGGCGCCAAACACGCATACGACCATCATTGGCACCAAGGCAGAAGCGACTCTCATCGCTGAAGACGACACGTCTCCATTCGTCCCTCCATTCACGCCTGTCGCGACACCACTGGAGGCGGGCTGCACGATGTTGGGGCGTGAGCGGAAGACGGCCTAACGGTGTGCGGGACCGTAGCCCAGCTTCATGGAGACGGTTGCGAATGGTCCTCGCCGATACCCCAGGAGCAACAGTGTCCCTAATTTGCTGGGAAGTGGCGGTGCGGTCCCGTACGGCACTGCGTAGGATCCTACGGTCTTGGCGTGCATCCGTGCGTCGCTGCGGTCCGGTCCCAGGTCGACGGGCACGTGCACCTTCCGCCGACCACTGGCGACAACATCGATGTACTGTGGAGACCTCACGCCCCACGTGTTGAGCAATTCGGCGGTACGTCCATCCGGCCTCCCGCATGCCCACTATACGCCTTCGCTCAAAGTCCGTCAGCTGCACATACGGTTCACGTCCACGCTGTCGCGGCATGCTACCAGTGTTAAAGAATGCGATGGAGCTCCGTATGCCACGGCAAACTGACTGACACTGACGGCGGCGGTGCACAAATGCTGCGCAGCTAGCGCCATTCGACGGCCAACACCGCGGTTCCTGGTGTGTCCGCTGTGCCGTGCGTGTGATCATTGCTTGTACAGCCCTCTCGAAGTGTCCGGAGCAAGTATGGTGGGTCTGACACACCGGTGTCAATGTGTTCTTTTTTCCATTTCCAGGAGTGTATATCATCGGAGTCTGGGGGTCGATAGAAGGAGCCGATTATTAACTTACTTCGGCTGTTAAGTATAACCTCCACCCATAGCAATTCGCACGGAGTATCTACTTCGACTTCACTACAAGATAAACTACTACTGACAGACACAAACACTCCACCACCAATTCTGCCCAATCTATCTTTCCTTAACACCGTCTGAGACTTCGTAAAAATTTCTGCAGAACTTATTTCAGGCTTTAGCCAGCTTTCTGTACCTATAACGATTTCAGATTCTGTGCTTTCTATTAGCGCTTGAAGCTCAGGGACTTTCCCAGCACAACTACAACAATTTACAACTACAATTCCGACTGTTCCTTGATCCAGGCACGTCCTGTATTTGCCATGCACCCTTTGTGATTGCAGCCCACCGCGTACTTTCCCGATGACTTCTACCCTAAAAAACCGCCCAGTCCACGCCACACAGCTTCCGCTACCCGTGTAGCCGTCAGCTGAGTGTAGTGAACTCCTGACCTATTCAGCGGAACCCGAAACCCCACCACCCTATAGCGCAAGTCAAGGAATCTGCAGCCAACACGATCGCAAAACCGTCTGAGCCTCTGATTCAGACCCTCCACCCGGCTCTGCACCAAAGGACCACAGTCGGTTCTGTCAACGATGCTGCAGATGGTGAGCTCTGCCTTCAACTCGTAAGCAAGACCGGCAGCCTTCACCAAATCAGATAGCCGCTGGAATCCAGAGAGAATTTCCTCAGATGCAAAGCGACACACGTCATTAGTGCCGACATGTGCCACCACCTGCAGCTGGCTGCACCCTGTGCTCTTCATGGCATCCGGAAGGACCCTTTCCACATCAGGAATGACTCCATCGGGAATGCACACGGAGTGCACACTGGATTTCTTCCCGTCCTTAGCCGCCATATCCCTATCATATGTCATGCTAATTACAAGTCCACCCACCCACGATTACGATAGTTAATGAGTAGCTTAATAAGTGATTAACAAAATTTATGAAGGCAAAACAGAATGCATTTGTCAGACTGTTTTTAATCATATGTAAGGCTATATTAATGCTGATTAGTGTGTTAATCGCAACACGTAAATATTAGATATAAATGAAAGAAGAAACGCTAATTCGTATGAAATGTACTAACAAAAATGAATTTCAGCTTATCAAGATAACGTAACTGTTTTAGTAAGACAAAGTACCCCAGATCGTTGCGAATTAGCAGAATATTATGCTCATTTCCGTTTATATTTGTTCGGACATTCTGTTTACCGTCAGGAAAAACCTCATGGACTTTGGGGCTCATGTAACACCGAAAATGCAGATAAAATAACTTCCGCAATATCCAAAATTTTCCACCGTTTAATATCTGGTGATAAATTGTAATATATTGCTAATTCTGGATCTGTAACCTTTATTACAGAAACTGTATGCAATTCGTAATGGATGTAATAGTGTATTTATTTGTGAATGTACATAATTGATTGTAATTATAAAGTAAATGTTTTTAATCACTAACTAATAGCCAAGGCAAATTTATTTCAATATATCGGTAACAACGACGAAACGGTAGTAGCTGTGCCGTTGTTTGTCTTTGAATATGGAGAGTCTCTGTCGCTCTGCGAGAAGCAGCGTCGCCAACTTGACGGATTCCCCGTTAAATTTGACGGGCTTTCATGTTGTGTAACGGTTAAAATGTAGTTTTGACGGTTGACGGGGGTTTGACGGATATAATTAAAACTGGGCCTCTTTTTGACGGACTTTTCTGGTTTCATTTAATTTCGAAAAAAAAATTTTCTTTGATAAAACTATCACGAATGCAAATCTTTGTCCACCTGCAAGACAGTGCCATGGATGTACTGCATTAAAACTAAGTTTCACTAAGGATGTTGCAAAAAAACTGGCTGTATTTTTGTTCATTCAGATTAATACATGTAGGATGTAACTCAACTGAAATTAACTACTTAGATTTTCTTCCTATTGAGAAATGTACAGTCATGGACAAAACGAGTGAGACCCCTCGCCTTTTCGTTATGTTGATCCGCACGGCTTTAAAGTTGCTACACAGCATAACACGCAAGGCGACGAAGTGCTACCAACATACCATGCCCAGGCGTGGAATTGAAAAACTATCCGAAATTTGTCAGACTGTTTTCAATCATATGTAAGGCTATATTAATGCTGATTAGTGTGTTAATCGCAACACGTAAATATAAGATATAAATGAAAGAAGAAACGCTAATTCGTATGAAATGTACTAATAAAAATGAATTTCAGCTTATCAAGACAACGTAACTGTTTTAGTAAGACAAAGTACCCCAGATCGTTGCGAATTAGCAGAATATTATGCTCATTCGGCCGCGAAATTGTCTGTGTCAATGATCAGACCAGTCATACTGGATTACCGTTGCTGACCTAGCATGAAATTGTGCAAATTTTGCAGTGCGTGAAGATTCATAACGAAATTCAGTTAAAAATCATTCAGTGCCCCACTTAAGTCAGTTGACAGAAGTGGAAAAAGTAGCCAGTAACAAGTATGAAATTCTACAAGAGTTTCATATAGACATCCACAGGACGCCGGTAGAGAATAAAGGCAGCTATAAAATGTATTGGAGGCGCGAAAATTTCTTAAAACTCCTTTACTGATAGTCTATCTGCCTCCATCGAGATTAGAACCGAAAACATACCAGACCTCCTTTGCAGCAGCAAACACCTTTCACTACGTTAGCAGACAACCCAGGCAACAAGCCCTCTATTATTACCACAGACATGAATAAGCAGGCAATTTCGCAACGAAAATTGAAACGTCCCCTTTGAACAATTTATACACGACTGTGCTTGTTCGTCCCAGATCCAAATAGTATTTTTTCCAGTGAGAGAACAAAGTTTTGGTGTAACAAGAATTTGCATATTCAGAAAACGACGGTAAAAATTTACGAGACCTAGAAAACTGCGGACTTGTTTTTTTGTGGATGGAACTGGAATGGCTCTGATTGCTTCTAACTTTTCAGGATCCGGCTGAATGCCTTCACAAGAAATAATATGTCCCAAAAACTTCACCTTTGACCTACCGAATTCAGACTTTTCCAAGTTAACTGTAATTCCAGATTCTGCAAAAATACGTAACACGCTGTTGAGGATGCGATTGTGTTGTTCCCATGAGGCTTCTGCTATCAGAATATCGTCCACATATAAGGTGATGTGACGTTTTAAGAACTCAGGTAATATAGAATTTAGCCCGCGAATGAATGCTGCCGAAGAAATGTTCAAACCAAAAGGAAGTTTCCGAAACTGATAACAAACGCCGAAACAAAGAAAAGCTGTGTATTTTCTACATTCTGGATGAAGTTCGATCTGATAAAAGCTGGATCTGAGATCAATGGAAGACCACACTTTTACACCATTAAAATTTTGAAGAAGTTATTCCATCGTCTGCGGCCTATCTGTTTCAGGAATGATGATAGTATTAATTTGTCTCGAATCTAAGACAAGCCTGATCGATCCATTTTTTTTTTCTCAACAACATGTAATGGATTGTTGTATGAGCTTACTGCAGGCTCAATAATGCCCTCGTCAAGCATAGATTGTATTTCTGTTCTAACACGGTCCCTATAATGTGCTGGAATTATGTATGGTCTAACACAAAATTCAGTATGCTCACGAACGCGAAATTGGTATTGAAATCCCTTGATTGTTCCTGTTTTGTGAGTAAAAACTGTGGAATGTGTTGTAAAATCTCAAAAAGGTCCTGCCTATCAATGTCATTACAATTCTCAATTGTTTGAATTTTATTCTGAATTAACTCATTAATTTCAAATATGCCGTCGATATCATCCCTGTCAGTACTTGCAGAGTGATTGTTAGTGTGTAGTTACGTAGAAAATTCCGAACTGTTGTCTAACAGAAGGTAAAGCCGATTAATTTCCTCGTCATGGTTTGAGAGCCAATCTTCAAATTTCAAAGCTATTGACTTACCTTCTTTCTCTAAACTTATTTCAGCATCGTGAAAGCTTAAGATTGCTTTGTATTCATTCAAAAAGTCTACTCCCAGTATAATTTCCGTCGACAATAAGGGAACAAAAAGGAAGTTCATAGAGAAGCTGTGGCTTTGACAAAAGAATACTAAGTTGGTTTGTTGGCGTACATCTACACTTTTTCCAAAGATTGCACCTTGTAATTTAATCTTACGTAACGGAAGTGTGGGGCAATCGTTCGATTTGTTGCACTTGCTAAAAGCTGTTTCACTAATTACTGAAATGGGACTGCCAGAGTCAAGTACTGCCGTAAATTTTACGTCATTTACTGTAATGTGAATCACAGGATATGCAATGTTGTTATGTTTTACGTCGTGTTCCTGGAGTAAGATGTCTCTAATGTCTTCCATTCTTACATAATTACTAGCTACGGCAGCTGCGTCGTCAGTTTCATACGTACGTTTTGTGGCTGCCAGCGGTATGAGTCATTGCCTATTGTCTCTCTGTTGGGGCGCGTCGTTATTGGGATTTGGAGACCTAATTTCTGCAAATTCACTGTGACGAGAGGGCCCTGCCCTGTTTAAATCCCGCCAGTTCTGATGCAGTTCAGGTCTGTCGTTACGATCGTCTGTCGTCATGTCGGTAGATTCCATAGTTTCTTTCTTGTCTGTCACGTGGTGGAGAATTTCTTCCTGAGTCGTAACTGCGCGCTGGACCGTTGCGTCTAAAGTTATTCTGTCTCCCTTGATAATAATTATTTTGGTTCCCATATTGTCTGTTTCTCTGATTGTCTCTGTGATAGTCATTACCGCGGAGGTGTGATCTTTCCCTGTAATTATTACTACTCTGCCAACGGTTGTCTTACGGGTGGTGTCTGTTTTGGTCACGATTTACGTTATAAGAATAGCCTTGTCGTGTATTATTTCTGTCATCGCGGAATTGTGACAGATGTGACCTGCGATTGTTGTACTCCTGTTTTCGCGTTCCGCAATTGTCAGTGTCAATTTCCAGTTCTTGAAACAGTTCCTGAAAAGCTTCAATGTCGTCTTTGCAACGTCCTGCTAAAATAATATGTCGTAAATGTTCAGGCAGTTTGATTAAGCAAATGCGGATGAGTTCTGAGGGGCTGTATGGGTTTGAAAGATACTGATTCTTATGCAACATGTCTTCAAAATGTTTCATAAGACTGGAAAATTCAGATTGTTCGAAACGTTTCACCATTATGATGCCATGTTTTACTCGGTCTTGTGTAGCTTGAGACCAATACGCTGAGAGGAAGAAGGCATGATAAAATTCACCTTCACTGTGACAATTGTGAATGACCGATCGCATTCTTACAGCTGGTTCATTCTCCAAGTAGCCACACATAAATTCTAATCTGTGTTCTAATGACCAGTTGGGAGGAAAACAATGAGAGAATTGATGGAGCCACGCTTGTGGATGAATGTCGTTGGCAGAATTCTTAAACGTTTTGAATTCACGTGTAGTAATGAACAGCTTATAGTGAAAATCATCATGTCGGCGAGTCGCATGTCGGTCATTGTTACGTCGTGTCGGCGGTTCCATCTCAAAATTCGATGCACATTGCCAATTTCTTTCATAACTTCCGAAATGCCCTGTGTTATTATTTTGTGGCTGTTCCGTATTTCTATGTCCCTCTTCCCGTATTGGGGCGCGAGTGTCCTCTGAAATACGTAATTCTTGTATTACCTGTGTCAGCTGATCTTGTACTTCCCGGATTTCTCTTTGGTGTTGCGTATTAATTTGATTCTGATTTTGTTTGAATTTCCTAATTTGTTCGCACTCTTCTGTGTCATTAAAGACTACTGGTTTTGTGTCATTCAGATTATCATCTACCTTCGTAGATAAATTATTTAGCTGATCCGAAAGTTCAACTACTTTCTCTGATAATGAACTAATTTCCTCCATGTTTCTTTCTGAACCAATTTTCAGAGTGTCTACTGTGTCCTTTAAGTTTTCTTGAGTTTTTGAAAGTTGCGTAACCAAATTGGTAGATGCAACTGAGTCAATTTTAGCTTGCAAGGTCTCATGATTTTCATGAACAATAGTTTGCAGTTCTTTTGTGGCTGCTTCGTGATTCTGTAATGCATTTTAATGCCGCGAAAAAATAGGTTGAAAATGCTCACAAATTTGTGTTTTTACGTCATTACAGACTTTTTGACATTTCGATTCAATGTTATGTAACTCAGTAGTTAATTCTTCACGTGTTTGTTCAAGCTTATGTTCCACTGAGTCTAACTTTTGAAGCTTTTGTTCCATTGTGTCTAACTGTTGCTGTGTTTGCCTCTGGTGTTGTTCCATTGTGTCTAACTTCTGAAGCTTTTGCTGTGTTTGTGTCTGATTTTGTTCCATTGTGTCTAACTTTTGAAGATTTTGTCCCATTTGTTTCTGATTTTGTTCAAGCGTTGTGTCTAACTTTTGTAGCCTTTGTCCCATTTGTTGCATTAACTGTAATAACAGTGCACTGGTGTCTGAAACATGTTCCTCAGTGCTTTTCGGCAGTGAATTTGCACCGGCAACATTCACATTTTGACAAGCGGAAAATGTGCCTTGACTCATTTGAGAAAACGGTGAGAACCCAAAACCTGAGTCTACATTATTTGCAATATTGTGTTCTGTCATTCCCGATTCCTGAGGCGAGCTGTTGCCGACCGATCGATCGATAATGCTTCCCTGTTCACTAGTTTCACTGTCTACTCCATTATTTGACGCCCGCTCCATTTCCCTATTCACAGTTACCAAATTACTAATCTGAATATTAGTTTATTCATTACATGGTGGCGTTAACACACTGCTTTCGTCTTAACTGTCATTTCTCAGTTTACTTTGGAGCCTAGTGTTACGTTTTTCACACGCCATTATTGTTACAATATTTCACACGACAACACAGAAAAACACAATTTGAAGAGCAAAAATAGGGGAACACATTAACATAGCACTGAAAATAATATCTAGTTAATTGCAGCTGCGAAATACTTGGTGCAAATCTACATGCGTGCCACACCTGTTTTACTGTACAACAATGAAAGGCTGCAGCTACATAGGAGATTCTCTCTACAATTACGCGCTAGCAATAAACAAAATCTACACTAATTACACAAACTATAAGAAAAAATCAGAAGATTCCAGTGAGGTATCCTCGGCTAAGGGTCGAGGACTACAGTGGGTCTGCATCTCTGATGGCCCACCAATACCGTAATCTCTACCAGGACTACAGTGGGCCTGTCCACAATTTCTACAAGGACTGCAGTGGGTCTGCACCTCTGGTGGCCCACCAATACCATACTCTCTACCAGGACTACAGTGGGTCTGCTCTGTGATGACCTACATACCAATCTTCTTCAAAACGTCGAATGACTCTGCTGTGGGTTTGCTCTGTTGTGGTCCATTACCTGTCAGCATGTCAAGAGTCAGCACTGTCTTTCAGTTGGAAGGACAACACTACTTCTTCAAGACTGCATGGAAATCCACTACTTCCGTGTGCATTGTCTTTTACTGCTCAGACTTTGGAAACAAACCACTGAAATTTTACTGTGATGAACAATCTGGACTGTCTTTATGGACTGTGAGAAAATTTTAGCTTTTGACCAACATTGTATAAATGTGTGCATTTGATATCTTTGTTATTGTAATTATGAAAAATTTTTTCAAATCATTATTGGCCACTCCCCAAAACAATTTGTAAAATTTATTGTGGGGAGCATGGGGGCTAAGTAAGTAGGCTGTTTATGTTTTCTTTATGGAAGTAGGCTGTTTATATTTTCTTATTGGCAACGTTACGTAGCGCTCTGTATGAAAATCACTGGCTGTGCTGTGTGCAGTCTGTGGCTAGTTTGCATTGTTGTCTGCCATTGTAGTGTGGGGCAGCGGCAGCTGGATGTGAACAGCGCGTAGCGTTGCGCAGTTGGAGGTGAGCCGCCGGCAGTGGTGGATGTGGGGAGAGAGATGGCGGAGTTTTGAAATTTGTTATACTGGATATTATGAACTGCTATATATATTATGACTGTTAAGGTAAATACATTGTTTGTTCTCTATTAAAATCTTTCATTTGCTAACTATCCCTATCAGTAGTTAGTGCCTTCCGTAGTTTGAATCTTTTATTTAGCTGGCAGTAGTGGCGCGCGCTGTATTGCAGTAGTTCGAGTAACGGAGATTTTTGGTGAGGTAAGTGATTTGTGAAAGGTACAGGTTAATGTTAGTCAGGGCCATTCTTTTGTAGAGATTTTTGAAAGTCAGATTGCGTTGCGCTAAAAAATATTGTGTGTCAATTTAAGCTCAGTCCTGTACAATTGTTGAAAGGGGACGTTTCAAAATGGCAAAATGATCTACAGTTTCTGTTGCATAGAGATTTTTGGACTCATAAACATGAATTGTCTACCTTCATGTCACCGCTTAAGTGACAATCATTCGGGATGTTTATCGAAATAACAAAAAACTGTTATTAGCGAGTAAATTTAGTAGGATAATTCTGCACGACCCTAGGTAATAAACGGCTACGTAGCTGCCAAACGTATTCTACAGTGTTTCGAATTCTCCATTAGACGTGCCACAGCCAGAAAACGTTCATTAGCCAAAGCGTTCCTTATGGTATCTAGCAATGGGAGTGCTCGCACTTGTAAAACGCCGTGACATTAATAGTGGGATCTGAATTACCACGTGTATAGGCAAATAGATTTTATTTGCATTCCTGTAAACGTGATTTGGATCGAAAGCATAACTACTATTAATATGCTGATGTATCGACTGCAACTGGAACATTTCGAATAAAGAGTAGGGGAAATTATTATGCGGCCCTCATCTTCAGTAACTGTGATAGCTATTTTCGTTGTTAGGATTTCGTCACGTAAATCGGTGAAAATGGAACCCCTTTTAGTCTCACTTTCTTGACCATCTATCCGTCTACCCGACCCTTAAAACCCGTTTACCTCGAGTACGGGTGGAAATAATAAGCGGAAATGTATCGCACTTCCTGCGGTATACGGTCCCTCGGTGGTGTAAAAAAGTGAGCTATGTCAACGCAATCTAAAGAGACGGCCGTTAATGTAAACAAAATTTACGCGAAACGTCAAAAAATGGCTCTAAGAACTACGCCACTAAACTGCTTAGGTCATCGGTCCCCTAGATCTAGACCTACGTAAACCAACCTAACCTAACACACATCCATGCCCGGGGAAGGATTCGAACTGACGGCGCAAGGAGCCGCGCGGCCCGCGATATGACGCCGTTGAGCGCACGGCTAACCCGCGCCGGCAAGCTGTTGATATCATCTGGTGCTACTAAAAAGTTATTCACTTCTGGTGAATGATTTTCTGCGCAGTCCATTTAAGAAAGAATAACTTAAATATGTTCGATGTTACTGAAGAGGAGGGAGGCCAAATTCATTTCCCCTTGTCTTTATTCATGATGTTAGATTCGCAGTCTGAGCATACGTACTATCCATAACCACACTTTTAATCCAAGTCATAGTCACAGATATGCGAATACAACAACTTCGCTTGTACTTGAGGTATTTTCGTTTTCCAGGAAGTGGTGGCAGGCAATGCTGTGGCGTCTTCGAAGCGCGAGTTTCCCCAGCTATCTCAGCACATCAGCTGAGCGAACTTGCACAGTATGTTGGCAGCACTTCGTCGCCTTGCCTGTTATGCTGTGTAGCAGACTTTAAAGGTGTGCGGATCAGCATAACGAAAAGGCGAGGGGTCTCGCTCGTTTTGTCCACGACTGTACATGGCTATTTTGTAGCTAACACTATCAAAAATGTTCAAATGTGTGTGAAATCTTATGGGACTTAACTGCTAAGGTCATCAGTCGCTAAGCTTACACACTACATAACCTAAATTATCCTATGGACAAACACACAAACCCATGCCCGAGGGAGGGCTCGAGCCATCGCCAGGACCAGCCGCACAGTCCATGACTGCAGCGCCTTAGACCGCACGGCTAATCGCACGCGGGGCTAACACTATCAAACATCTCTGATGTCTGGCAAACTCGGCGAAATGCGGCGGCAAATAGCTCTAATTTCTGTTGTAAGCAAACATAAAATAGTAGGTAAGAGTCCCATACTCACGAAATGAGCGTAGGGAGCTGAAGCAGGAACCCTGGAACGCCATCCTGGGAAGGGTCCGAGTGGAGATGGTTTCCCATCGTCCTCCTCCGACCTATTACGAAATGTCGAGCGTGCTTTTTGTACATGGGGGATGACGGTCACTTAACGTCTCCATCCGACGGACGAATTACTGTCAACAGTGTCGCATGTCCTTCATCATGTGAGACTGTGGAGAGGTTTGGAATTTAATCCAGGACATTGGGGAATAAACTGGCGGTTAGGAAGTTTAAAGTACAATCTTTCCTCCCCTGGTCGGCCAAATATGGCAGCGAAAGTACCATCCACCACCTGGATTCGAACTGGCTTCAAGCATACTATACGCGCCTCTAGCACCAGCAGCACACTAACAAAAATATGCTTTGCCCTATGATTTAATGCCGCGAATTTTGGGTAGTGAGCGCAACACATTAGTGTACGGTACTTATCGCGAATTGCAATTTGAAGTGATGGGTTGCGAGGGGACAAGGAGGGGGCGAGAAGAAACTTTATATTGTAAGCACCCATTGCAGGCAACAGGAACATGTATTTTGAGCTCCCATGAGATCCTGCGGCTTTCTTTTCCGAAATAGAGTAGAAGATATCCCCCACGATGAGCCAGCAAGCGCATCGTGACTCACTTTCTTAAAAATCTCAAATAATATAGCGCAACAAAAGACAGACAGCGACAGACAGCTCAGCTCGGCAACAAAGACGACAGTACAGTCAACACTGGCTAATGCTACGCTGCGCTATTGACAACGAACATCTGCAAATCACTGGGGCACGAATTCTGCCGGCTGCTGCCGACTGCTGCCGATCATAACTGGAGACCTGCGTGCCAGGCTACGGACTACAGTGTTCTAGTGATATACTACGTGTTTAACAACTTGTGTCTAGTGGTCTTTATGTTTGTTTTTACGACCAACTGAACATATCTGAAAAGAATCTCAAGCGGTATGTACGACATTTTAGAAAAGAGTGATTTAATGACAAACAATTAAAGGATTTGTTGTTAGAGGTCGCTGGGGAAATATTGACAATGCAGCCTGAATGTGCGTTTCTCAGATGGAAAAAGTACGAAATATTTATAAGCAGCTGAACCTTTTTCATCTTGACGACTGTCATCATTGCCATTTCAGTCTATCAAACTTACGTACGAACGTGCAACTGCAGAAGCCGCTCTTACATTGTTTGAAGCCGGCCAGTGTGGCCGAGCGGTTCTAGGCGCTTCAGTTCGAATCCCTCACCGAACATGGATGTGTGTGATGTCCTTAGGTTAGTTAGGTTTAAGTAGTTCTAGGGGACTGATGACCTCAGATGTTTAGTCCCATAGTGCTCAGAGCCATATGAACCATTTGAACCATTGTTTGAAGAAATTTTTTCAAAGTGCTGACCGAGCATCTTTTTTATGGCTACACCGTACATATAAGTAGTTTGATCAGCAACATTCTCTTCCAGCACTTTGAATCAGAACTGCAGGACGATGTTGGTAATGACATTTCTGTCTTCTTGTAGATGAATCTACAGACATATCTGTCACCAAATTGTTGGGTGTATGCATTGTATATTTTTCGAAACAACAGAGCAGAAATATTTCCAACTTTTCAGGAATTGTTGAACAAGAACAGGGGAATGATGCATGTATTGTTACTGCAGTAAAGTCACTACATTCAGATTATGGTTCAGACATTAAACAAATGAGAGGAATTGGTGCAGATAATGCCTCAGTGATGGTGGGTATCAACAGTGGGCTTCACCAGAAAGTGAAATGTGATGTCCCTAATCTTGTATTGATCCCCTGTGTTTGGCATTCAGTTCAGTTAGCAGTGTCCCCTGCTGCCTAAATGCTACCAGCGAATCTTGAGTTCTTAAGCAGTGAAACTTACTCTTGGTTTTATAAATCTACTTCTCGACGAGCCACGTGTAGGGAGTTGTTCAAAGCAATAAATGATGGAGAAGAACCCCTTAAAATTATATAGCATTCAGATACAAGGTGGCTATCGATCGAAGTTGCTGTTAATCGCATTAAGTCAGTGGTTTTAACTACAGAAACCTTTTTAAATATCCAGACATCAGACTAAATGCTACACAGTTGAACTATTATATAACATGTACTCTGATGCCATCAACAAGCTTTATGTCCTGTTTCTTACACCAAGTCTCGGAGAATGTCAAAAGATCAATACATTATTCCAATCAAGTACAGCAGACCGTTCAAAGCTCATGTAAGAATTAGTTGTTGTTATTGTAGGTCTTACGAGGCGATTTGTTGTCCCCAGCTATAAGGGGGAGACGTTTGAAAATAAAAATCGCCTAATATCTATCTTAGCCACGAAGAAGAGGTTTCGTTGGTAAGTATAATGAAAGAACATAAAAAAGTTTTTCGCAGCAGATGCGAAAATTTTCTGCTTTGCTTAGCAGAGGATCCTCAGAGGCGACTGCCGAATGAAGTTAAGGTTTTGCAAAAAGTGTGGCTAATTGCTCCGGAAGTGGTTGACGGTGGTGAAAGAAAGTATAATCCCGCTAGCTCAGGAATTTCAATTACGTTTATAGAAATAACGAAAATTGACAGTCAATGATGAATATTAATTACTGTCAACAACACAGTACGACTTTGGCAAGAGACTGCGTCATATAAATACGCAAGTTCCCAAAATGCATTTCAGGAGATTTCAGATTTTGCAGTGATGCTTTTGGTGATACCTTGGTCAAATACTGAGGTCGAAAGAGCATTTAGTATGCCCAACAATGTGGGAACCTCCGTCAGGAATAGACCTAAAACCAATATGGTAAACGCAATTCTCACTGTGCAGGCCGGACTTTGGCATGTGAATAAGTGTTTTCATAATTTCATTTTACCAGAACATGCTTTGAAGCAAACTTGGACAATGGCTGCGTGCCGAGGAGACCAATAACCAGCACGTCAACTGAAGAAGAGGCAGAGGATGACGTGAATGAACTTTTATTATTTTAATCAACATAGGTGAGTAAATATGATCAAATTTGTACATATTCACGTTTTCGTGGCGCAATGATTGCTCGATTAAATTATGGGCGTGCTGCGTATAATTTCGGCTTCTTATTCTAATATTTCGGCTTTTTACTGTCCAGACCTGTCTGTCGGCTCATTTAAATTTGCTTGTTAATGTTACATTAAAAAGTGATGTAGTTACACAATAATGTATATTTTATATTTTGACCGAGTTCAGCGGATTTTTAACTGTTTGTCTGTTTCGTAAACTTGGTATGAATATAATGTTGGAAATAAATTTTAATTTCGTCTTTTTACTTGCGAGGAAATATGGAGATATCTGATTCTGACGGTTTCTGGCGGATTTTTAAATCTTAGCTCGAAGCGTAAACAAAGCAATGAACGTAATGTTTTAAAATAAGTTTTACTTCTTCTTTATTTTTGCAAGAAAATATGGAGATATTTGATTTTGCCGAATTTTGACGGATTTTTGGGTGTTGGTTTGACGAAAAATAATCAAATGTTTGCAACACTGGCGACAAGAGAGAGCAGAGCAGTTTGAGTCTTGAAAGAGTGTGGAAGTGTTTGTTGGGCGCTACCGCAAACGCGGTGTGCAGCTACGATCGCGACAATGTAGGCAAACCTACTTTGTTAGCCTACGAGTACTGAGAGGACGGTCGGAGTTGACTGGCGGAGGAAGCTCAGTTCTAACCATTTCCTGCTCTGTAACTATCCGTGCCTTTGGAAACAACTCGTGGTTCGCAACCAGCAGCAACAGCAGTAGTTCAGTTTCTCGACGGCTACATTCTTCGTCGTCCACTCAGCTACAACATCGTAAGACTGTTAACCGGCAAAGTATAAGTAATATCGTACTGGTATTACCCAGTGGCAGTCTTTTCATAAACTTTAATAACTAACTTACTTGAACAATATCCTGCAACAGTTAAGACTTGTAGGGCACCTATGTTGTCATTGCCCTCCGACATTATTATCAAGTAGAGCCCCTTTTCTTTACCATGCAATCACCCAGTGTAGTAGAAATATGACGATTGATTAACTATTGACTGCCATTTTTGTTTGTTAGCTAATCACCGGTTTCAGTCTAAGTTTTGCTGCCTCAGTAACTGTTCATTCTTATACTGAATAACAGAGGCTTAACTAATTTTCAGTTTTGAGTATTAATTTCTCTCACTTAAAATAACGTAAAATCTCACTGGCAAAACTAAGCAGCACAAATTAACGGTGCGCAAATTCACTTATTCTGTATTTAGCTTATCGAGTGACTTCTGCTGCTTTGGTACATACTGTATCTCATTGTTCTTACGTAACAAGTACATCAGTTGCTCATTCGCTTAACGTAAATTCAGTTCACTGCTTTGGTACATATCTCATTATTCTTACGTAACAAGTACATCAGTTGCTCATTCGCTTAACGTAAATTCAGTTCAGTCTTACAATAATTAAAAGTAATTTGCTCGCCTTTTTCCAAATTTTGGCATTATGTTACGATGAGGTTACTGAACGTCATTTTTTTACGTAACAAACTTTCAGTTACAGTCAGTCATTTATTTAACCAGCAACTTCATTTAACTTTGCTTTCAAAATTTTCTATTTCAGAATAAGTCATTGCAAACTCAGTGCATTCTGTCTCATGTATTTTGTCATGAACTGTTGTTTTGAGGAAAAGCGTGACAACCTTGTGTTGCCAAGCCAGTGATTATTTGCTTAATTTTCTTTGCCATTACCTTTCTTAAGATTTTGGTTATTTATTGCTCTCGTGGGCTGGGGACATTTTAATTATCCTTTTTTCGCTAATCAAAATTTTTTGTATTATGAGTATTTTTTGCGTTAAAAGTACTACGTTTTACCCTTTCCCCTCCTGTGTGGTTTGTGACACTATATTCCGCCCTTTTCAAAATTATTATCATTGTTTGGATTAGGTTTCCTTCAGAAGAGTCTGTTGTACACTTTTCTCCCACTGTGTTATTTTCCTTCGGTAACAATAGCCATACTCAATGTGAAATTTCATTAGGCATACGCGAGCACAGTGATTTATATCATAATCCACTAGGTGTTACAAAGGGGGATGTTGGAGCAGCACAGTAATCTCACAGTCGTAAGGCCAAAGCACCTAACAATCAGACTCTCCAAAACACCACTCTTCGTACCTTAGTTCATACAAACTGAATCCCCAAATGAGAGGAAATGACTTAAACTTCCCAAGATCGCTGTAATATTGCGCATTCGGAAATAACGTCGGACAGCGCCAGTGTCAACAGTCCTCCTACCAAATCCTAATGGCCAACGTGACCAAACCCGGGACCTACACACCGCATCATTCCGAGTGCAAGTCAGAGTTGATGCTGCAAACCACACTGGCGCTGACAGCAACCGCTGGGCATCTCGCGGTGGTACAGCCAGGCTCTTTAGTTGGTAGGCGCTCTCTGTGGTGAGTAATCGCTAGTTCTCTAGTGTACACGGCAGGAGATTTGAAAGAAGGAAGCCACCACGGCTCAGTAAGTAATAGTATAATAGTAGTTTATTATTTTGTTTCGAGGTAATAGGTGTGTGTGTGTGTGTGTGTGTGTGTGTGTGTGTGTGTGTGTGTCTGTCTGTACGTGCGCCTGTGGTTATGTGCGTATGTACTCTCTGGCACAGCTCTAGAACGTGTGGAGCAAATTAAACCAAAATCTGAGTATATATACGACAAAATAATGCGAGACAGTTACGGTGTGGGTGTGTGTGTGGGTGTGGGTGTGTGCGTCTTTGTTGGGAGTTACGGGTGCTCAATGTCGAGGTCATCAGCGCCCTGACACACATTAAAAGAAACGAATGTGGACTAACGTAGTAGCATACACGCAAAGAAAGCGGGAAAAGATGAAAAATGCTGTGTAGGAGAATAAAACGTAAGGAAAAAGAGAAAAGGAGCCTTAAGGATGCCACGGGACATTGCCACTAGCTGGCCACTTACGTAAAATATGGGTGACCCAGTCACCCTGTGAACAAATTAAGACCCTCACCCTAAAATCTCGGTAAAAACATTGGACAAGTCACCGAACTTCACAACTTTAACCACATTCGTTTGAGTATTTCCTGAAAGAGATGACACATCCGCAGGCAAGTCAGCCACGGCCCGCTGGTTAGAAAATGAAATGCAATCCAATAAAATGTGGCGCACAGTGGCCTGGAAACCACAAGCACCACATATTGGAAGATCCTCTCTCCGAAGCAGGAGACCATGCGTCAGAGCGCTGTGGCCTATCCGAAACCGAGTGAGGAGAACCTCGTCCCATCTACGGGACGGAGCTTATTGTCAGTCATTTCCAGCCATTCATCCTCCCACCGACGCATGACTTGTCAACTCAACACCGATGTGAGTTCGTGCAGAGGGATGGCACACTGAAATACTTGCGGATCGAGACACGCCTCCTTGGCTGCGACACCTGCCCTGTCGGTCCCAGCAAGGCCGACGTGCCCCGGAACCCAGCACAAAGCCACCTCCTTCCCCAGTCGTCTGGACTACTTTATCTTCTGGATACAAACGTTGCAATGAGTGAATGGCACTCCATGAATCGGAACAGACAAGATATTTAGGACGGGAAGAGCGTCTCATCTGTTCCACTGCCCGCAAGATAGCAGACAATTCTGCATCAAAGACTATAAACGCTGGGGGGAGTCGGACTATGAATGAAATATAGCGTTCGTATCTCTATGTCAAGCAGCAAGGTTGGGGAGACAGGAAATGTGTGAGAATGACTGTGGAATGCCTGAAGTAATTAAAACCAAACTTGATAAATATTTAACTTACCGCATGTAAAAATACGCAGTTGGGCGAAGACATCCCTCAAATCCATAGAGGTTTAGTGAGTATAGGAAGTGTGTGATGTGTGAAAATAAACGAAAACAACCAATCCTGCTATCGAATCTGTAGTCTGATTAGCTGGTTGGCGTTACTCTCGATGACATTTCATCTTTGGGAAGGCGAACAGAGGCACAGTGGAAGAACATAGAATAGTTTGGAAGAATTGCATACATCAACATCTACATACATACTCCACAAGCCACTGCACAGCGCACGAGGAAGGATCGCAGCAGTATTATAGTGTGTGGACAAAAAGGTATGGCCAAACTTCCAAGAAACATTTCCCAGACAAGAATAAAAAGCGTTCCATGGACATGGGTTTGGAAGCGCTTTATTTAATTGTTGGAGATCATTTTATGCTTTTTCCTTCGTGATCACTTTTATCGTGGGAAACGTACAAAAACAGACCGTACGAACACAACATGAAAAGCTTTCTTAAGTTGTATGTACAGATTACTCTCTTGTTTACGTTCAGTTGGAATGTACATTAAGCTATTGTTCTTTGCTTCATCACCGGTGTCTTTTGTTCTAGTTGAACGAAGGTAACGACGACATGTGACTTACTTCATGGCTTGTGTTAACATGCGACTAACTTCATTGCTCTACTACCATCAAGCACTTGGCATAAACTGTTCACCATTCCTAATGGACTGCTCAGGCGTGTAGCATCAGATGTAATGTGTTCCTCATGGCTTGTGGAAGCACGTAACATTAGCTCTTTTGTGTTCTTCACAGACTATGCAAGCCCGTAGTATCAACGGTTTAGTTTAACATGGACTTGATTTCCAGCACAGTGTAATGGAAGTGTATTCAAATGTGGAGTTGGCATATGCCCACTTGCCACACAGATTAACGAATCGTGTTGGCTGTGGATCTCCACGTTTGTATCGAATGAAATTTCTGGAACGATGGTACTCCTACAGGAGAACGTTAAAGCAACTGACTATCGCCGTAAGGCGACTATACAAGTGACTGCATGCACAGGCTCAAGCATGCTTCAAGAGGGGCGTTCAATAAGTAATGTAACACATTTTCTTTCTCGGCCAGTTTCTGTTAAAAATTGCGAAATTTGTTGCGGGACATCGTGGAATATTCCCGATTCTGCTCCCATAGAATGCTGGGGAGGACCATGGGCCACTATTTTGAATTTCCCAGTTCATAGGCTAAATATAGAGCTGAAAATATCCTGACTCCCATAGTTCCCGAGAAATCATCTCCTGATGTGTATCCCACGTCACTAGGTACTTGTTTATAGACGGCACTGAACCACGTAGTGCCGCCAACATGTCTTAACAATATGACTATGCAGGCAGTAAAGGAATGCTGATGTTGTTGGTGTTGTAGTCTTCCGACTGAATACTGGTTTCACGCAGGTCTCCATACTACTGCAGGAGACACGGATTTGATTCATAATAACAAGAATAGCTTTTCTGAGGAAAAGAAATTTGTTAGCATCGAATATAGGGTTAAGCGTTGGGAAGTCTTTTCTGAAAGTAATAGTGTGTGGTGTAACACTGAAGTTAAATATTGGCCATAAACAGTTTACACAAGGAAAGAACAGAAACTTCTCAAATGTGGTGCTACAGAAGACTGCTGAAGATTAGATGGGTAGATCACATAACGGATGAGGCGGTAATGACTAGAAATGGGGTGACAAGAAATTTGTGACACAACTAGACTAAAAGAAGGGGTCGGTTGATAGGACACATTCTGGTAGCCAAACAGCAAAATTCATCTACTGCTTTAAGTACCTCGTTTCCTAATAGAATTACCTCAGCATCACCGTATTTAATTCGACTACATTCCTTTATCCTTGTTTGCATTCCATTATCTTTGTTTTGCTTTTTTTGATGTTATATCTTCTATTCAAGACATACTCCATTCTGTTCAAATGATATTCAAACTCCTTTGCTGTCTCTGCCAGAATAACAATGTCATTGAACTTTAATTCATACTCCAAATTTTCCTTTTTATTTCCTTCACTACTTGTTCAGTGTACAGATTTAATAACGTCGTCGATAAGCTACAAAGCTCTCTCACTTCTTTCTCGATCACTGATTCCCTTTCATGCGTTTCTACTCTTACAACTACCGTCTGGCGTCTGTACAAGTTGTACGAGGAACTAGCCTTTCGCTCCCGGTATCTTACATTTCTGCCTTCAGAATTTCAGTGACAGTATTCCAGTCAACACTGTCAAGAACTTTCTGTAAGTGCATAAATGCTATAAATGCAGATATGATTTTCTTTAATCTACCTTCTAAGATAAGTCGTAGGTAAAGTACTGCCTCTCGTGTTTCTACATTTCTCCAGAATTCAAACTGAATTTCCCCAAACTTGGCTCCTATGAGTTTTTCATTGTTTTACGATGTGTTAGTATTTTGGGAACCATGACTTATTCAGATGATAGATACTTTTCACTGCTGTCAGCAACTAAGTTCTTTGGTATTGGAATTATTACATCCTTTTTTTGAAGTCTGGGGGTTTTTCGCCTGTCCAAACTGTGTGTGAATTCCTAAGGGACCAAACTGCTTAGCTCATCGGTCCCTAGACTTACACACTAATTAAACTACCTTATGTTAAGAACAACACATACACCTATGCCCGAGGGAGGACTCGAACCTCCGGCGGGACGGGCCGCGCAGTCCGTGGCATAACGCCTCAAACCGCACGGCCACTCCGTCCGGCATTTTTCGCCTGTCTCACACAATTTGCACACCAGATGGAGGAGTTCTGTCATGGCTGACTCTCCCAAGGCTGTCAGTAGTTATGACGCCATGTTATCTACACCCGGGGTCTTGTTTCGAGTTAGATCTTTCAAGGCTCCGTCAGATTCTTCTCGCCATACGATATCTCCCATCTCAACTTCATCTACGTCCTCTTCCATTTCTATGCTGTTGCTTCATGTGTCCTATGTACAGCCGCTGTATACCAGACTCGTGCACAGAGGCCTGACCCGCAGGCTGCGGTCTCACGTGGCGTCAACCGATTGTCCAGCCACTCCAGTGCGAAAAGCAGTGGAGTGGTGGTGCCAACTGACCGCTGTTCCGAGCTGCGGTCTGCGTGAGGCGAGTTTATCAGTGCCAGGAGTGGTGGGACTGCTCCTTTTTTTTGGTTTGGAGAGGAGGGAGAGCAGGTCAAGAAAAAGAAGTAAAATAAAAATTAATTGGTGGCGTTTACAGAACCACACAGCCTGAAACGGATCTTAAAAGTTCAGTTTGGACGGTATTTAATCCTATAGTGGATGGCGATGGGAAAAACGTTAATTTTTTTGCTGTTCGGTGAACAGTGAAATTTACGCACATGTTAAAGGGTCAAGCGACACTTAGCTCATTTCTCGCTGTCCAAGCATGTGGGTCTTCTGTGGACTAGATTGAATAGTAGGTTTCGTTTCATGGGCTTAGGCTTGTAACCTCCCCCTCACTTACCGACCTTAATGACAGTGAAAAATGAAACCGCGTGTACCTAATGGGAGTTTTGGAAAAGCAATCGTCACCGAAGTTAACCTGTCGGTAAAGAGGGAGGAAAGGGTTACATCTAAATGAAAGGAAATGTGCTAATGAAACTGGTGGAAATTAATTTTGAAAAGGGGTAAAGTTAATAAAGAAAGTAAATGTGCAGCCGTTACGTTAACAATTAACTAGCGGTAATTAGGTATTTGAGATTTGGGGGAAATCACGGTCGCCAGTCCTAAGGACAATTACTATAGTAACTGAAAAAGAAAGGTTATTACACATATAATTAGCACTAGAAGTGTGGCAACTGAAGGTTGACACGTGTAGTGTGAAAACTGAAAGTTTGTCAGAAGTAATAAATTTTGCTACACCCTGACTTAATTTAGGAAAAGAATTAATAAAACCGGAAAATCGAAAGTTAATTTAGTGACTGAAGTTAATAGTGAGCTTTCTTTCTGAAGCACATCGAAATTCAGTAAAATACGGTTAGTCTTGGACTACCTCAACAATCATTTCAAAAGCTACTTGAATCTACGCAATTTAGAAAGAAGAGATTTAACTTTGAACTGTGCTTTTCTACCAATCGTGTCCGGCTATCACTAAAATTTTCGCAATCTTTCTCCTTAATACTCTCGCAATGTTTAAACTGGCGGTTTGCGTCGGATGGGTCGGCTACTTCTACCACTGAAACTTTCGGTAAGGTCTCCTGCGGGACGAAACACGACGAATCTTGCTCGTGCTCCCCCTTAACATCAACTATTTCTAGTTAAGTCTGCCGATTAGGGCCAGAACTTTCTATCATTTCACAAACACTATCTTCCTGCGGGACGAGACGCGGAAAATCCTGCACGCGCTCCCCATAAACGCTTCTCCCATACAGACCCCTATAATCTCTTAGTTCGTCCTATAAGCGACCGAACTGCCTTAACCAGACCTCATCCCTCTCTGCATCCCCTCGCTCGATGACGGACGTTTCATCCGACATCTGATCTTCTCTCAACACTTGTGAATCATTATTAAACTCAATCTCCAGTTCCGCTGTGGGTATTACAGCTGCCACTTTATGATCGATTTCCGGAACACTACTTAAATTGTTCTCACTGACAGCGAATGTATTTTCTACTGCCGTGTATACAGCTGATCTACTACTTGTGGGCGCACTCTTTTCTCTTAACACTGGCACACTCTCACGCCGTTGATTATTCCATACGGAATTTTCATAACGGCGACACCTGGGTTTTCTCTTGTTATTGGGCCGCCAAAATTTCTCCACGCCCGCTCGGCCCCTCACCGGCGCGGCTAATGGTTTCCCTGTCTCGTCCCAGCAGATACGCTCCCCGGATGCTGCTGAGGCGGCTGATCACACCCTCTGGCGTTATTACTATTCTGTGAAGCCCGTATCACGTTAGTATGATACTGGTTTCTGTCATTCCTGTTATTATTTGCATTGTACCGATTGTTATTACGGTCCGAACCATTATTGTTATTGCTGCGGTATGCATTATTCCCATGGTTATCGTTGTTATGGTTGGGGTGGTACCCATTGTTGTTACCACGGCCTCTACCACTGTCGCGATTATTGCGCCAATTGTCCTCGTCCTCAACTCTTTCCAGGAAATCATTGATTATCCTGTAATTGCTTCCTACGTAGCGTTTTGTATCATCTGGAAGCTTCTTGTAGAGTTCCCAGACTATTTCGGATTCCGTGCGGCGATCACGCAAATATTCCAACTTGCGGACCCAGCCCTCACAAAACTCCCTCATCGAACCACGCGAATTCGCATCGAAAGGCCTCGATACGACAAATTCGCGCCAGACACTTCGCTGTTTTTGCTCTGACCAGTATTCAGCCAGAAACAAATTTTTAAACTCGTCAAAAGTCAGGTTCGTAATGTTGAGGTTTAAGCCCCAACGCTTGGCATCACCAGCCAGCACATCAATAACCGCATTAATTTTTCTCTCATTAGTCCATGATCTGGGTAAAACTCTTTCACAATTTTTAATGAAATCCGTCGCGTGTATACCGCCTTTTTTCAAGGGGTCGAACCGCTCCTCTTTCGTCAACAATTCCGAACTATGTGCACAGATTGGCACATAGCTCTGTTTTTCGTCAAGTTTCTTTTCTAATTCCGACACTCTCGTAATTACTTGGCAAGTGGTTGTCGCAAGCGTTTCCACTTCCCTCTTCTTCTCTTCGCAGGTATTAGCCTGCTCCTTCACTTTAGTGTCTACTTCGGACACTAAAGCCTTTAAAGTTTCCACCTTCTGTTGATCCTCTTTTTTCACTAATTGAATTTGTTCCGTCACCTTATTCTCGATGATCGGAGCAACTGCTTCTCCTACACTTTTCTCGATTCTGCTAATTTTGGAATCAAAACGAGTATTTATGCTCGCAATTTCCGCCTGAACGCCTATCATTTCCTGTTTAAGATTACCGATTTCGGTATTAATTACAACAATATCTTCTTTGATTTTATCAACTTTTGTATTAACATCTCCAACATTGTTGTTAACAACATTAATAGCTTTGTTCTGATTGTCTAGCTTTCGTTCAATTTTTTCAGACTGAGCTTCTTGCTTGGCAGACTGAGCTTCTTGCTTGGCAGACAGAGCTATAATTTCTGCCGATTGACTCTTGATTTCATTAATCAAAACATTCAATAAATCCGTTAAATTCCCGGAAACTACCGGTTTTACTTCCGTAGCTGGTTCCTCTATATATGTTCCCCCGCACTCATCATCAAGGGGTACAGATTTGATTTTCGCTTCCGATTCCGAAACATTTTCTGAAGTTTGGAATTCCATTTCTGCTCTTTGTTGCGTTTCGGCGGTCGCGTCTTTCATGCTAGCCGCCTGCCCCTGAACAATGGGAACCGCTGTGCGCGTTTCCCACTGTTCGACCGATTGTTCCGTATCCAAGTCTACCAAATTTTGGTAATTGTTGCCTTCACTCATTTTAATAATTTTCAATATAAATGCCAAATCTCAAATATAATTAGGATTACTCCCACTACTTATTCTCGCTGACGTAACGGCCTGTACGTAACCAATACTTTGTTACGAGATTTGCACAATGCAAAATTCGTGTCCAGAACAACCACAAATCTGAAGATTGTCCTGTCACGGTCGCCACGTGTAACCTCCCCCTCACTTTCCGACCTTAATGACAGTGAAAAATGAAACCGCGTGTACCTAATGGGAGTTTTGGAAAAGCAATCGTCACCGAAGTTAACCTGTCGGTAAAGAGGGAGGAAAGGGTTACATCTAAATGAAAGGAAATGTGCTAATGAAACTGGTGGAAATTAATTTTGAAAAGGGGTAAAGTTAATAAAGAAAGTAAATGTGCAGCCGTTACGTTAACAATTAACTAGCGGTAATTAGGTATTTGAGATTTGGGGGAAATCACGGTCGCCAGTCCTAAGGACAATTACTACAGTAACTGAAAAAGAAAGGTTATTACACATATAATTAGCACTAGAAGCGTGGCAACTGAAGGTTGACACGTGTAGTGTGAAAACTGAAAGTTTGTCAGAAGTAATAAATTTTGCTACACCCTGACTTAATTTAGCAAAAGAATTAATAAAACCGGAAAATCGAAAGTTAATTTAGTGACTGAAGTTAATAGTGAGCTTTCTTTCTGAAGCACATCGAAATTCAGTAAAATACGGTTAGTCTTGGACTACCTCAACAATCATTTCAAAAACTACTTGAATCTACGCAATTTATAAAGAAGAGATTTAACTTTGAACTTGAATTAAATGATTCTGAACAATTAACAATAGTAAAATTTAGTACGTACCAAGCTGAGCTGCAGTCACAGGTAAGCTAAAATACGGTAACAAAGCTCGCACTCTTAATTCGTGCTTGTGTAATCTGAATATTGTAGCCAGCTATTAATGCCATAATTGAACTTTGAAATTAAAGCAGTGAAAACGAGTTAGCTATGTTACTTTAATGCTGGCGTTTGAATTTCAACGACACTCGGGTTCATTTCGGAAAAGGAAGGGACTCTGCTTGGTAATGCAATTGGGACAATGAGCAACAAACGTTCATGCTAAGTTGCTGTAATTATAGTGACGAAAATGGAAGAGTTTGAAAAGCTGAGGTCTGCCATACAGTTCTAAAACTTTACGTGCGTCCAGTCTTCCTTGTCGGTTGATTGAAGGTTTGAAGCCGTCGGTCGAGGAGGTGGCGACAGTCACTCATTGTCGGCCGTCGCTGTTGCAGAAGCTGGATGTTGGCGCGCCTTCTTCTCGACACGGTCACCAGACGAAACGGGCTCTTGATGTGCGCTAGTTAATGTTTCCCGTCCGCGACACCATGTCAGAAACTATCATCGCAAGTCGAGCGCAATTACATGCTGCCAAACCCCGAAAGCGCGGCAACTCGCGGGAGCGTCACACAACACACCTGCTCCACTCGCTACTCCCGCCACACTCTGTCTGCTCAGTCCGCGCTCCACGCGGCAGAGTTAACACTACCAAAGATCCTACACACTTTGATTCTTCACACGACCTATCGACGTAATCGTTCGATAGCAGTCTTCCCTAGGCAAGACCCAGCGTAAAAATACAAATAATATTTACGAAACAAACCAATTATACATCGACATAAATGTATAAATATATATATACAAACAGTAAAACAATTACAATATACAAAGAGACAGAAATGTCATATCTTGAGGTGACAAAACATGGAAAAAATAATAGTACAATAGATGGAAATAGGAGGATATGCATTTCCGGCGTTACAGGCTTTAACGTGTGCATTATTTGAAAAAACCCGAGCAGAGCAGCAGCGCGTGATGCATTTCAGTTGCAAGCTTGCGGAAGTAGCAATTGATTTGTATGATTACGAGAAGCAAAGCTCGTGTGTGTAGTGAGAGAGGCTGCTCACCATTGTAGTCCAAAATGGAGCAAGAGCCACTCATTGCTGCAGAACAAGATAGGACGGATTTTGCTATATGGGGTCGATCACTGACCTGCTGTAAAATTACCTTTACGTGTCTATCACTGTATTGTGCCCTTTTGGGTTTCAATGCTGGGATCGAACACATCAATTGGTTTCGATACTGATGTCCTACGACTGTCTTCGTCTGTTTCACTAGCTACGGAAACGTTCTGTCTTCCACCGCCATACCAGTCTTTGACATCAAAATCACCGTTCTTATGTCACTGAAAACATTCTCTGAACGTGCTTCCACCAATAGTTCCCTCACCATTGGTCTTACCCAGCATTCTAAGAGCCAGAGCCGCAGATTTCTTCATGTTAAAGCAGAAAATTAAAACTTCCCACAAATGGCGAGAAATTGGTACGTAAGTTGGCGTACTTAATCGAGAATAACCTTTTGATGCAATCACAAATCGACTAGTATTTTATGGCATTATATATGCAGATGGCTAAGCTTATTGCATTACACCTATGACCAACCACCTGAACCCCATTTGCCGCTACTGCCGTTTATTGCTAAACGGCGGAAGCAAAGTTGTAGACCTAATAGCAGAATGCCGAGCAGGAGAGGAGCTCCTGGTGTACTCAACCGCCCCACAACTGACAGTATAAAGTCCTTTTCCTACGAATCCTTGAGCGAATGCATTGTTCCAAAATCTTGATTCAAAAACTTTTCTACGTAATTGCAGTGCTTGTGTTATTCAGAAATACGACGCAATGTTCCATCTTACTTCTGAGTAACACAGGCGCTGCAGTATCGTATATATCCGCCGATACTGCAAAAGCTATGTTCAATCAAAATGTCTCCCCTGTACGGGAATATATATGAATGTACGAATGCAGGTTGTAGACAAATGGCTGACAAGATATGGAAGTTTGGATCTGGCTGTGTTTCGTGTTCGGATACCCTAATGGCAAGGCAGCCGCTCGCGATAAACCGGGGAGGCAGGTTCGATTCCCGATCCGGCATAGATTTTCAGTATCATCTTTCCACTCTACAACTGATGGTTGTCCATATTCACAACTGCGACTGAATTTTATGTAAAAATATATCTTGCTCTCTGTAGGCTATCCTTTTCTTATGTGTGGTCCTATATCCAATAATATGGCCATTAACTTAAGGGAAATTACGTCTCTTAAAAGACATCAAGAATAATCTGTAACTCAATGGGACATCCAGTGACTTCCATCTTAGGGAGAGACGTATCTTTGGTGGAACAGACTAACGCTAAAAATTGATGCATAATGTTGAAGTGCTAGGGTGCTGAGAGAAGAGACGATGGTATGCATCAACACAGCAGGGCGACCCTTAACAGGAAGACCCAATGTACAGTTCGGATTTACGGCCTCTACTTTCTGAGACTTACGAGGGAATTGTCCAAGCGTACATGTCGAAACATACTCATTCTTTTATACATATACGTTACATATGTAGCATTTGAACTCTCTTTAGGGACGGTGCCAAATGTCCGTCACTTCCGACAGATAGCGTAGCTGGAGGACAGTTTGAAAGTGGCGTCTGTAGGTGACGCACCTTACAAGCAGTGTGCCGACATTGAACTTCACAGTGCAGAGAAAGAAACTGTGGGTAATATTCAAAGCCTGTGGAAAGTCAGTGGGGCATCTGCTATCGACAGAGGTATAGTTAGTCGTTGGGCACGGAGAAGTCACCAGAAGGCGGTTCGGCGGAGGTGCACAATTTGCAGCGGTAGGGGGAGACCATCCACAGCTGTCACGTCTGAAATGTTGCAGCGAGCTGATGATGTCATTTGTGAGGGCAAACGCACTGCGACTCGGCAGGTGGCGCTGCATATGTCAGTCAGCAAAGGAAGTGTGGATGCAACTATCCACACTCTTGGATATTCAAAAGTGTGTGCAAGGTGGGTCCTGTAGCCTCTAACGGTGAATCACAAATCGACAGAAAAAAAAATGAGACTTGATTTGTTTCAACGTTTTGAAGCTGAGGTGGAGCCATTCTTGTCCCGGATAGTGACAGGTGATGAAACCTGGGTTCACCATTTTGGGCCAGAAACAAAACGACCATCGATGGAATGGCGCCATTCTGCTCCCCACAGAAGGTAAAATTTAAAGCAACTGTTTCCGCCGGTAAGGTCATGATCACCGTGTTCTGCGAATGTGGGGATGTGATTCTCATTGATCTGATCCCAAGAGGCGGAACCATTAATGCAGAAGCATATGTCAACACATTAAAAAGACTGAAGACGCACTTCCGGCGATTTCGATGCCACGGCAACCCAAGAGTTCTTTTGTTACAACACGATACCGCTCAGCACCACAAATGTCTGACTGCCGATTACCGAACACAAAGCAGAATGAGGTTGGACAGTACGAGGTGCATTCAAGTTCTAAGACCTCCGATTTTTTTTTTCTCCAGACTGGAAAGAGATAGAAACATGCACATTGTTTTAAAATGAGGCCACGTTCATTGTCAATACGTCCCAGAGATGGCAGCACCATACGGCAGATGGAATTTTACCGCCAGCGGCGAGAATGAGAACTGTTTTAAATACTTAAAATGGCGACGTTTTCCTTACTTGAACAGCGTGCAATCATTCGTTTTCTGAATTTGCGTGGTGTGAAACCAATTGAAATTCATCGACAGTTGAAGGAGACATGTGGTGATGGAGTTATGGATGTGTCGAAAGTGCGTTCGTGGGTGCGGCAGTTTAATGAAGGCAGAACATCATGTGACAACAAACCGAAACAACCTCGGGCTCGCACAAGCCGGTCTGACGACATGATCGAGAAAGTGGAGAGAATTGTTTTGGGGGATCGCCGAATGACTGTCGAACAGATCGCCTCCAGAGTTGGCATTTCTGTGGGTTCTGTGCACACAATCCTGCATAACGACCTGAAAATGCGAAAAAAAAGTGTCATCCAATGGGTACCACGAATGCTGATGGACGACCACATGGCTGCCCGTGTGGCATGTTGCCAAGCAATTTTGACGCGCAACGACACCACGAATGGGACTTTCTTTTCGTCTGTTGTGACAATGGATGAGACGTGGATGCCATTTTTCAATCCGTAAACAAAGCGCCAGTCAGCTCAATGGAAGCATACAGATTTACCGCCACCAAAAAAATTTCGGGTAACCGCCAGTGCTGAAAAAATGATGGTGTCCATGTTCTGGGACAGCGAGGGCGTAATTCTTACCCATTGCGTTCCAAAGGGCACTACGGTAACAGGTGCATCCTACGAAAATGTTTTGATGAACAAATTCCTTCCTGCACTGCAACAAAAACGTCCGGGAAGGGCTGCGCGTGTGCTGTTTCACCAAGACAACGCACCCGCACATCGAGCTAACGTTACGCAACAGTTTCTTCGTGATAACATCTCCCTACTCTCCTGACCTGGCTCCTGGTGACTTTTGGCTTTTTCCAACAATGAAAGACACTCTCCGTGGCCGCACATTCACCAGCCGTGCTGCTATTGCCTCAGCGATTTTCCAGTGGTCAAAACAGACTCCTAAAGAAGCCTTCGCCGCTGCCATGGAATCATGGCGTCAGCGTTGTGAAAAATGTGTACGTCTGCAGGGCGATTACGTCGAGAAGTACCGCCAGTTTCATCGATTTCGGGTTAGTAGATAATTAGAAAAAAAGTCGGAGGCCTTAGAACTTGAATGTACCTCGTATTACCCCATACACCCTACAGCCCTGATCTGGACCCCGCTGATTTCTACTTGTTTGGATTATCAAGGAATGTAATTCGTGGAAGACATTTTGAGAACGATGAGGAGGTGATTCACACAGGAAAGCACTGGGTTCGCCACCAGGCAAAGTTTGGTACCGGCAGGGCATACACGCCCTTGTTTCGCGCTGGAGGTGGGCCGTAGAATGGGATGGAGATTACGTGTAAAAATAGGGTGTGTAGATAAAACACCATTCTCTTGTGTGTGTATTTCTCATTATGTTCAATAATGAATTGTCGAAGAAAAAAACGCAGTGCAGTTCTTTCTGGGCAACCCTCGTACACAGGAAGAATACATCGAATGAAAGACCCTGTAAAACTTTTAGCTGTTAAGACGAACTGAAAGTATTTAAAATACGCTGGAAACTGCCAGTCTTAGCTGTCCAGGTGGCTGGAGAATTCTACACCCCTACCAGGGCTGTATCGGATACACATGCGCAACATGGCAGGAGTGCATCATTGGTTGACGACGCATCGGTAATGAGACAACACGACATAGTGCGATCGAAATTTGTGAAGCCGATTTTAGTTTTCATTGACAGGGGACGGAGCCAGTGACATGTAAATCCGTAGTCGGCCACATTACAACTAAGCCGCGGACAACCTTTAGCACTAAACCCTCTACGTCTCCGTGTGATGTTTCAGATTTCAACCATTTTCATTCACGAAGCTTTCAGCATGCTGCTCATGATCTAGTGCTATTATTTCATTTAAGTCAGTGTAATCAGATAATTGCGTCCATGTTACGTAAAACACATTGACTTCACAAGTCTAATTCAGAGCTCTTATTCGTCGTTTAGTATGTACTTCATTTCCTCGCCAGCCTGATGTCGGTGAATAAAAAAACAAGTACACGAACTCTCTCAAAGGTGAAACAATAACCTTTATTCAGAACGTGACAGTACCTTTTCTTTTACAAAAAGTCATATAAACTCTATTTCTAACAACGTATGTTACGTATTTAACTTCAGTCTGAACATTATCCGTTTTTTCTGGTTCATCACCAGCAATTTGTAGTGCAATATAAAACGGGTTCGTTCCTTGAAACAAACGATTGTTTGCTTTACACTGAGTCTCCAAGTCAGTCCATGATTTTACCTTGTCTATACCAGAACTTGTATCTGGTTTGGAATACGTTACAAACTTAAATCTATTCCTACGACTATATTTACGCCATGGAGCACCAGCTGAGCGCTCCGGATTAAGATCAAATGAACCAATCTTATTAGTACATGCTATACGAACTTTTTCAAGAGCACCTTGATCCTCAAATATTTTTTTGTTAGCCATTTCATCCAAAGTCAAACGTTCGATTCTGACATTAATTCTATAAACATACGTAACTACTTTATTAATTATTACTGAAGCATATTTGTTAGAAAAAAACCTTGAATTCATCCGTTATATCATAATGCTGCAATTTGGCAAGGTTCTTCGCCTTTTCGTCATGTTTTTCACTAATACCCATTTTGCCATACTCAAATCGTACACGCCGGCCGCGGTGGTCTAGCGGTTCTGGCGCTGCAGTCCGGAACCGCGGGACTGCTACGGTCGCAGGTTCGAATCCTGCCTCGGGCATGGGTGTGTGTGATGTCCTTAGGTTAGTTAGGTTTAAGTAGTTCTAAGTTCTAGGGGACTTATGACCTATGATGTTGAGTCCCATAGTGCTCAGAGCCATTTGAACCATTTTTCAAATCGTACACCATCAGTTTGCGTAAATTCTGTGCGCCACCTACACATACTACCAAAATAAGGTCTACTGAGATTAGTTCGTCGGCGTATCCAACGCCTCTGGCGTGCAGCGCGAAACTTCCGGATCATCCTCATCCGACGATATGCAAACGACCTCCTCCGGGGTTTCCACATCCGACGAATCCGACGCATCCAGTTCCACCTTCAAAGAACGACAATGCAAAATGTGACAGTCAGCGTGAATAACATTCAAACGTGAAATGAGAGCTTCGTCACCGATATTAAACTCGTTTGATACAAATATAACCAAACCACGATGCTGTATAACCATACCAGGTTTATTGTTTACATTAACAGTAACAGGTTTTCCTTCAACAATACGCTTCAAAGTAGAAGCATACTGCCTCCACCTAGACCACTCGAATTCCTCAAAAACATTAACATTATGTACACGTGCATCATATCCGCCAAATCCGAATTCAGTACAAAACGGCAGATAAATATGCTGCTTTCGTGAAATGATTTTTTCTATTAAGGTGGATTTGCCAATATTTGCAAGCAAAAAATGAAGACTACCACCGATGAACGAGCCGGCAGTAAGGACGAAAATAAGCCTTGACTGAAGGGAAGGAGGAACAGGCGCTAAAAACGTACGGAAAGGAGAAAACGTGAGTAAGAGAGACAGATAAATATGAGTTACCTTACATTCACGCGTGTGCATTTATACGTGTGTTTGTGTGTATGTATGGGTGGGTGGGGGTAGAGAGGCAAGCGGACTTGAAAGAAAGACAAAGAGAGAGCGAGGGGGGCCCTTCAATTAGGATCACAGAGCTGCCAGAAGACAGACGGCTGCTAGGGTGTCCTCAGGGGACGCGGCACTTGAGCGACAGCAATGAGCTACCTTGGAGGTGAAGTTTTGTCGTCATTCACGAGTGGCGTTTATCAGAAACCAACGCTTTGCTGAGAATCTGCTGTCTGTGTGTCGACTCGTATATTGTCACACTCCCCATAGTGCCCAGGGTTCGTATCTGGACGAGGGGATCTAGGATGCCATAGACGGGATTGTAAGCTGGCATTCTGTTCCATCGAGGCATCTCTCTCTGACTCTCCGTTCTGTTATCAGAGCCAATAGAGCTTCAGCGAAGACGCTAACTCCTAATGCATGAGTGGCCTGCAGGGGAAGCAATGGATCAGTAGAATCCAAGAAGACATCCTCAGGTCCTAGTATTGTTAATTTTGACATTCGCAAAAGCAAGGAAAAGGGAGTATGGGTACATCGTGTCTACCTTCTGAAAATACTGTAATGCAGTCACTTACTTTACATTTTAAAATTTTGAAATTTTTTTTTTTAATTTCTTCTATCAGATACCATGAATGAGATACATTTTTTAGTTAAATTTATCCATAAACGTAAGTCTCAGTAGTAGATGTCACTTCCCCCAATGGCTGTCGTCTTCCATATTTCCAGGTTCAAGGCCTTACTTACACGTCACTAACTTTTTAAAAATTATGTTGCGAGTAAAAGTCAACAACACTGAACAAAATCGGCGTTTTAAAATATTTATTGGAATATTTCGTCGTTCCTTGGAGGAACATAGACATATTAAAAACTTGAATACACAGTATTAATGTTCACAATAATATTTATTTAATAGTTCGTGGTATTAGCTTCTTAGTTACAGTTTTAATATTTGAATATACATAATATACGATTATTTGTTCAGTGTCTCTTTGGACATTGCATTGGGCTTTGTTTCGTGACGATACAGCTATAAAACCACATATCCTTGTACAACGATATTTGAACAGCTATGAATCCTCGCTAAAGCTGTATGGACTATCCATCTAGTATCAAGTTATCTGACGTGGCGTAAGAAGCTGCAACCAAGTTCATAACTAACTATTAAATGAACATTATTGTGGAACATTAATACCATTTATTCAAGTTTTTAATGATAAACAGCAATTTCATTTTCTTTCGGTTGACCATAAAGTCGGAAGTGCACGTTACTGGAAGTGCTTTGATATAGTAAGAGCGTGCTGAAAGGTATTTCCAGGTTCTGGACCCTACTTTCACGTCATACAACAACAATTAACCAATTTCTGCACTTTTTCAAATTTTTGAAGTGGGCTTAAAGCACTCCCATCCCATTGGTAACGCCAGTCATGGAAAATGCCTTGGAATTGCTAGAGTTAATGTAAACCGTTTCGCCGGCCGCGGTGGTCTAGCGGTTCTAGGCGCTCAGTCCGGAACCGCGGGACTGCTACGGTCGCAGGTTCGAATCCTGCCTCGGGCATGGATGTGTGTGATGTCCTTAGGTTAGTTAGGTTTAAGTAGTTCTAAGTTCTAGGGGACTGATGACCACAGATGTTAAGTCCCATAGTGCTCAGAACCATTTGAACCATTTTTTGTAAACCGTTTCGCCACTCTGAAGCTAACATCTTCGAGCCCTATGTTGTAGGAGCTGGTAACGCGCCGCAATAAAAGAAAACTTACATTCTTTCGCACCGACGTCAACTTACAAACTATTATGTCCACCTGTAGCATAGATGCCCATCACAAAGGTAGCTCCAAGCGAATTCCGTGGCTATATGAAAGTGGCCTACTACACGCTAATTACAGTTAAGCATAGCTCATTAACGCCACATTTCGATGCACTAATCTAATGGATACGTTCCTCAAACGTCCCACATTTATTTCTGTGGTTATTTCACGAATGGTTATTTGTCTGTTGTTACAGACCAGTCTACGCAAACTCCGCTGCTCTCGGTCGTTAAATGAAGGCTGTCCTTGGTGGTAGGTTGTTGTTGTTGTTGTTGTTGTTGTTGTTGTGGTCATCAGTCCTGAGACTGGTTTGATGCAGCTCTCCATGCTACTCTATCCTGTGCAAGCTTCTTCATCTCCCAGTACCTACTGCAACGTACATCCTTCTGAATCTGCTTAGTGTATTCATCACTTGGTCTCCCCCTACGATTTTTACCCTCCACGCAGCCCTCCAATACTAAATTAGTGATCCCTTGATGCCTCAGAACATGTCCTACCAACCGATCCCTTCTTCTGGTCAAGTTGTGCCACAAACTTCTCTTCTCCCCAATCCTATTCAATACTTCCTTATTAGTTATGCGATCTACCCATCTAATCTTCAGAATTCTTCTGTAGCACCACGTTTCGAAAGCTTCTATTCTCTTCTTGTCTGAACTATTTATCGTCCTGGTTCACTTCCATACATGGCTACACTCCATACAAATACTTTCTGAAACGACTTCCTGACACTTAAATCTATACTCGATGTTAACAAATTCCTCTTCTTCAGAAACGCTTTCCTTGCCATTGCCAGTCTACATTTTATATCCTCTCTACTTCGACCATCATCAGTTATTTTGCTCCCCAAATAGCAAAACTCCTTTACTACTTCAAGTGTCTCATTTCCTAATCTAATACCCTCAGCATCACCCGACTTAATTCGACTACATTCCATTATCCTCGTTTTGCTTTTGTTGATGTTCATCTTATATCCTCCCTTCAAGACAGCATCTATTCCGTTCAACTGCTCTTCCAAGTCCTTTGCTGTCTCTGACAGAATTACAATGTCATCGGCGAACCTCAAAGTTTTTATTTCTTCTCCATGGATTTTAATACCTACTCCGAATTTTTCTTTCGTTTCCTTTACTGCTTGCTCAATATACAGATTGAATAACATCGGGGAGAGGCTACAAACCTGTCTTACTCCCTTCCCAACCACTGTTTCCCTTTCATGTCCCTCGACTCTTATAACTGCCATCTGGTTTCTGTACAAATTGTAAATAGCCTTTCGCTCCCTGTATTTTACCCCTGCCACCTTTAGAATTTGAAAGAGAGTATTCCAGTCAACATTGTCAAAAGCTTTCTCTAAGTCTACAAATGCTAAAAACGTAGGTTTGCCTTTCCTTAATCTTTGTTCTAAGATAAGTCATAAGGTCAGTATTGCTTCACGTGTTCCAGTATAATCCAAACTGATCTTCCCCGAGGTCGGCTTCTACTATTTTTCCATTCGCCTGTAAAGAATTCGTGTTAGTATTTTGCAACTGTGGCTTATTGAACTGATTGTTCGGTAATTTTCACATCTGTCAACACCTGCTTTCTTTCGGATTGGGATTATTATATTCGTCTTGAAGTCTGAGGGTATTTCGCCTGTTTCATACATCTTGCTCACCAGATAAGAGTTTTGTCAGGACTGGCTCTCCCAAGGCCGACAGTAGTTCCAATGGAATGTTGCCTACTCCGGGGGCCTTGTTTCGACTCAGGTCTTTCAGTGCTCTGTCAAACTCTTCACGCAGTATCGTATCTCCCATTTCATCTTCATCTACATCCTCTTCTGTTTCCATAATATTGTCCTCAAGTGCATCGCCCTTGTATAGACCCTCGATATACTCCTTCCACCTTTCTGCTTTCCCTTCTTTGCTTAGAACTGGGTTTCCATCTGAGCTCTTGATGTTCATACAAGTGGTTCTCTTATCTCCAAAGGTATCTTTAATTTTCCTGTAGGCAGTATCTATCTCATCCCTAGTGAGATAAGCCTCTACATCCTTACAGTTGTCCTCTAGCCATCCCTGCTTAGACATTTTGCACTTCCTGTCGATCTCATTTTTAAGACGTTTGTATTCCTTTTTGCCTGCTTCATTTACTGCATTTTTATATTTTCTCCTTTCATCAATTAAATTCAATATTTCTTCTGTTACCCAAGGATTTCTACTAGGCCTCGTCTTTTTACCTACTTGATCCTCTGCTGCCTTCACTACTTCATCCCTCAAAGCTACCCATTCTTCTTCTACTGTATTTCTTTCCCCCATTCCTGTCAATTGTTCCCTTATGCTCTCCGTGAAACTCCGTACAACCTCTGGTTCTTTCAGTTTATCCAGGTCCCATCTCCTTAAATTCCCACCTTTTTGCAGTTTCTTCAGTTTTAATCTACCAATAGATTGTGGTCAGAGTCCACATCTGCCCCTGGAAATGTCTTACAATTTAAAACCTGGTTCCTAAATCTCTGTCTTACCATTATATAATCTATCTGATACCTTTTAGTGTCTCCAGGGTTCTTCCATGTATACAACCTTCTATCATGATTCTTAAACCAAGTGTTAGCTATGATTAACTTGTGCTCTGTACAAAATTCTACCAGGCGGCTTCCTCATTCATGTCTTAGCCCCAATCCATATTCACCTACTACGTTTCCTTCTCTCCCTTTTCCTACACTCGAATTCCAGTCACCCATGACTATTAAATTTTCTTCTCCTTCTCTATGTGAATAATTTCTTTTATTTCATCATACATTTCTTCAATTTCTTCGTCATCTGCAGAGCTAGTTGGCATATAAACTTGTACTACTGTAGTAGGTGTGGGCTTCGTATCTATCTTGGCCACAATAATACGTTCACTATGCTGTTTGTAGTAACTTACCCGCATTTCTATTTTCCTATTCATTATTAAACCTACTCCTGCATTACTATTTGACTTTGTGTTTATAACCCTGTAGTCACCTGACCAGAAGTCTTGTTCCTCCTGCCACCGAACTTCACTAATTCCCACTATATTTAACTTTAACCTATCCACTTCCCTTTTTAAATTTTCTAACCTACCTGCCCGATTAAGGGATCTGACATTCCACGCTCCGATCCGTAGAACGCCAGTTTTCTTTCTCCTGATAACGACATCCTCTTGAGTAGTCCCCGCCCGGAGATCCGAATGGGGGACTATTTTACCTCCGGAATATTTTACCCAAGAGGACGCCATCATCATTTAATCATACAGTAAAGCTGCATGCCCTCGGGAAAAATTACGGCCGTAGTTTCCCCTTGCTTTCAGCCGTTCGCAGTACCAGCACAGCAAGGCTGTTTTGGTTATTGTTACGAGGCCAGATCAGTCAATCATCCAGACTGTTGCCCTTGCAACTACTGAAAAGGCTGCTGCCCCTCTTCAGGAACCACACGTTTGTCTGGCCTCTCAACAGATACCCCTCCGTTGTGGTTGTACCTACGGTACGGCTATCTGTATCGCTGAGGTACGCAAGCCTCCCCACCAACGGCAAGGTCCATGGTTCATGGGGGGGGGGGGGGGGGGGTGAACACCTATACACAGAAATATAGTCAGGTTTTGCTTACGGAGAAAGTGTGACATTAATGTAAAGTTCTGAACTTAATCGAACCTAACAGAATTCTGATTACTAACTAATCTTTTTGTAGTTCATTATGGACTACAGTTTGAGATTTTAAAAATTCAATATGTCAGTAGATAAACACTTTGACTAGCATGTTGACAAATTTCAACATTCAGTGTGAACTGTCCGACACCGTAGATAACTTGAAGGCAGCTGTAAAACTGGAACAGGTGGTCCGGAACTGCAGGAATCGGTGTCGGCGTGCGTCCGTTTAAATACTTCTCCCGGCGTTTGAATTTGCAACTCCGAACTAATTAGCGCACCAGAAATGTAGTTCAGGGTTTCGGCCCTCTCTGAGGTGACAGACGTAATTATTGGCGGATGAATGGCCTATGTGTATGCCATCATCCGCACAAGGACGGTACTAACCGTACAACTTGTGAGGCGTTACGCTTTTAATGCCCGGTGTGAGGTGCCCTATGGAGTTAAAACTTCTGCACCACGTCTGGCGATGACACAGCATCTATTGCATGTGGAGCAGGTGGGGCAGGGGATGGAAGCCGATGGAGCTGACTATTAACTTCTTGGTTCCATGCTTGCCGGCGTGCGAATATGACGGGAGCATACATGTTCCCTCTGGCATTTGTCTGCGACACATAGGAAACTGCACCCTTAACCACGTCCAAAACCATCCTGAGAGGTTGGCCGGCTGAGGCCTAATGTCCTCCGGGTGCGTAAACTTGCGACAGAGCGTCGTACGACTCTGCTCGACCATGCTAAGATGAAATAAATACGCGCAGCGTACTGTAGGCTCCACTATAGCGAGCGAACCGGTCGTGGGTTCTCGTGCATAGCCACGCGACCAGCTTCAGATCAGTTTGAATTTTCTAAGCTAGTCGTGCGACAAAGTGATCGACATCGACAACCTGATCAGCGTTGCGCAAGTACGAAGTTGCTTGTGGGACGAAAAGACGCCTCAGTATCACATGAAGGATGTTACTTCCAAGTTTCGTGAGGAGGTTCGAATGGAATTAAAAGGGAGATACAATTTTCTCTGCTCTTTGGTGTTGGTGGCTAATGAAGGCGATATTAGAAAAGTAATTTCCCTTCTAGCTCTTAAGAGCATTTCATATAATATTTTTAAGAATCATTACGACAACAACTCTCGCTGATGTAAAGGAGCAGTGCAGATTGACGAGTTCTCTTCCCCTTTCCTGTTAACTAAGGCATTAGATGAGGAGTTATAGTGTCACAAACCAAACCAGAAGACGAATATATGAGTGGAGCTTCATTGGCATGTAGTTTCTTTAACTACTTCTGAAGCAATTTGACAAGTTTATGTTAAATGCCATTGGTTTCTAGAACCTAAAATGTCAGAGTATTCTTGTAATGACAGAAATAAAGATAAGTTTTGATTTTCAATTTAGTTAGAAGATATTTTTACATAATCCGTCCAGTTATATAATTCTAGCTAATCGGAGAATTAAGTCTTTTAAAACCATTTATTTACCTTTACTCCGATACCACTTCAGATCGCTTGTCCTGCGTGCGAAAATCGTACGTTGAAAAAAGTTGTGATGGGATGTGATCGCATGAGATCCTTCCTCAAGGAGAAATCTCCGTCATCTAGCAAGAAATTTGGTAATCTTTATTCACTTCCAAGAAGCCGCTTCTCACAGCTACATTGCGGAGAAACACGCTTGAACAGTTTCAGTAACTTTTGAGTTTCCGGACGCTTCATTGTCACTCTATTTCCGGTAGACCTCAGCATTGACGCAGATGAACCTGTAGTTAGGGTCACACGACTGCTTCTAATGCAACTGTGATAAATTTCTTGTAATGCCCTCAATGCAACCGACACAATTAGGAATATTCCCTTTGCCCCAAAACTGTGTCGCGACGCATTCCACTTCTTGTGCTGCTGATGGAAACGGGACGTGCTCATTCTCTAAAGCTTTACGTACCACACACCATAGTATTCCCAACTGTAACACTGGACAGCTGAAACCCAAAGTTCTGAATGATGAACCGGTAGCGAAGTATCCGTAAAAAGACCATAAGCCGTATCAGTAACGTAAGTAAATACATCACAGAGGTATTACCATTTTGTTATTGTTGCTGAAGTGAAGGAAGTATAGCGAATTGTGAAGAATTGTTTTGGAGAAAAAATAAACATATAATGATAACGCATACGGCTGAGGTGCGAATAAATCTTAACAGTGGCCTTTCTTCAATTGGATAATCTCTCTGAAACGCATCGTCAACCCAAACCAGACTCAAAGCAGAATAATGGCGAAACGCAAAGCATTGCTTCTGATGACGGAGATACAAGGAATGAGGTTGACTAGAATGAACTTGTCGCACGTAAGAGCAGTTTACCACTAATGGAGATAATGTTCGTGGATGATATTCAGAGACAAGGACCACAATCTGAAATGCGGGCAACGCCTACAATTGGAGGCAAAAGTTTCAAGAGCGAGTGCAGAATGAAATTCAGAATAAAATTTATGAGAAAATACTTGAAACTGAAAATAGGAAGCATTCTTTTTCTTAAAAAATGCCGCAGAGAGGGAAGAAAGGGATTATTAATTTTTGCTGAGTATGTTGCCACTTCTTCATGAGGTTCCTCCAGGTAAAGGGTGAGTATGCAAGCAGAAGTACTGAACGTCCGCATAACGGGACAAGAGATGCTTATCTTCTCTCAACAATATTCAAGTTGTTTACCTGAAACTTTTTTGCCTTCTAGATAAATCACTACAAACTACAACGATAATACTGGTTTATATTACACGGAATTTAATTGTCAGTATAAGTATCGTTTTTACAATTTCGATTTTATTTTAGTTTTAAACATAATCTTTTGTAAACATTTTGTTTGGTATTTTGTATATGTAACGGCAATGAATGAATCACTTGCCTTAAAGTATAAGGCAAGAAACGAGTTCCACTACTGCACATATGCACCATTGATACAAACGGCTGGAAACGGTCTCCAGAGTAAAATATCTAGGAGTAACTATCCGGAGCTAATTACGTGCAATGACCACATCAAACAAATAGTAGGAAAAGCATATGCCAGACTCAGATTCATGGGAAGAATCGTAAGGAAATGTAACTCGTCCACCAAGGACGTGGTTCATAAGGCGCTATTTCGAGAGATTCTTTTTTTCATCTACTGGGATTCCTACCAGGTAGGACTGATAGAAGAGAGGAGCGTTTCGTCACCGTGAGAGAGCATTACCTATTGATATTTCGAAAGTGCCGGGGAGAGTCGGACAGCATATTACTTATCCAAGCATACGTCTCATGTAATGACCATGGGGAGAAAATTCGGGAATTAGAGCCAATACAGAGGTTTACCGACAATCATTCTTCCCACCCATCATTCGTGAGAGGAACAGAGTTGGAGGGCTCAGTGGTGCAAAAAGTATTCTCCTCCACACTCCATTAGGTGCCTTGTGGAGGATGATGTAGACGCAGCTTATCGTAGGTGACCTAGTATAAAGTGAGGATACAAGGAAACTGACGGCAGTGGCCAGATGCTAGAAGAATGGATGGAAGTGAATAACTTCTTTCTCCAACATGACTCAAAGTTTCCCTATTACTTCTTGAGCAAAAATTGGAAAAGAGGCTGCAACCATAAGAACGGCTTTGTCAGCGGGAACATCCAAGACAGATGTGTTAAAAATGTATATGAAGCTCTTCCAAAAACTCAACATAGGCCCGTTGCAATTCAGGTCGTCTTGGTAGTCAGATCTGTTAATATACTCTTTCGAAGACTGTTCAGTTTTTAAAAAAAGGCGCATGGACGTATTTCTCCTGTACTTCCTAGATTCGTGATTTACAGATGGTTCTTAAACTCCCGAAGTAGATTTTCTCGTGACAGTTCGCTCGATCTTCAAGCGGCTGCCAGTTCACTTTGTTCAGCATCTCTGCGACAATAACATTGGGTCAAACAAACCTGTGACCCTTACAAGGGAGTGGTCCAATAAGATTTTACACAAAAATATGACAAAGAAAGAAATAAAATGTCAAAAATTTTGCTGCTAAGAGGCACCGCAACTACTAAAAAAAAAAAACAGAAAACTAAAAATTGCCAAATCCCTAGCGCGCCAAATGGCAGTAGCTGTTGAAACAACGCATGAGCAACTAAACACACACACACACACACACACACACACACACACACACAGCCGAGGTCGGCGGTACATTTATAAACAGGAAACAACACACAACCCGATCGTAACTTGTAAAAGACGTTTCAGGTTACCGTTTGTTGATAGTTTCTCTGACACTACAGTACACAGAAAGAAGAATCTGGGCTAAATATGATGTCCGTAGATCAGTCTCAGAAGATCGAGTAAGGAAGGCCAATTGTGTCCCGATCCAAGACCAGTTTCCCTTATGACCTCCTCAAGTAAAGCGACATCGTTTCGTATCGGTAGACCTACAACGACTGAGGCCGGCCGGAGTGGCCGAGCGGTTAGGCACTTCAGTCTGGAACTGCGATACCGCTACGGTCTCAGGTTCGAATCCTGCCTCGGGTATGGATGTGTGTGATGTCCTTAGGTTAGTTAGGTTTAAGTAGTTCTTAGTTCTAGGGGACTGATGACCTCAGAAGTTAAGTCCCATAGTGCTCAGAGCCATTTGAACCATTTGAACCTACAATGACTGCATAAATCCGTATCACTGAGACCCAATACGGAAAAGTCACTCGTTCGTTGAAATCAAGTTGTTTACTACCTTATATCTTACAGGGCTATTACAAATGATTGAAGCGATTTCATAAATTCACTGTAGCTCCATTCATTTACATATGGTCACGACACATTACAGATACGTAGAAAAACTCATAAGGTTTTGTTCGGCTGAAGCCGCACTTCAGGTTTCTGCCGCCAGAGCGCTCGAGAGCGCCGTGAGACAAAATGGCGACAGGAGCCGAGAAAGCGTATGTCGTGCTTGAAATGCACTCACATCAGTCAGTCATAACAGTGCAACGACACCTCAGGACGAAGTTCAACAAAGATCCACCAACTGCTAACTCCATTCGGCGATGGTATGCGCAGTTTAAAGATTCTGGATGCCTCTGTGAGGGGAAATCAACGGGTCGGCCTGCAGTGAGCGAAGAAACGGTTGAACACGTGTATCTGGACATGCTGGAAAATTGGCTCATGCCACAACTGGAGACCGACAGCGCCGACTACATCTTTCAACAGGATGGTGCTCCACCGCACTTCCATCATGACGTTCCGCATTTCTTAAACAGGAGATTGGAAAACCGATGGATCGGTCGTGGTGGAGATCATGATCAGCAATTCATGTCATGGCCTCCACGCTCTCCCGACTTAACCCCATGCGATTTCTTTCTGTGGGGTTATGTGAAAGATTCAGTGTTTAAACCTCCTCTACCAAGAAACGTGACAAAACTACGAGCTCGCATCAACGATGCTTTCGAACTCATTGATGGGGACATGCTGCGCCGAGTGTGGGAGGAACTTGATTATCGGCTTGATGTCTACCGAATCACTAAAGGGGCACATATCGAACATTTGTGAATGCCTAAAAAAACTTTTTGAGTTTTTGTATGTGTGTGCAAAGCATTGTGAAAATATCTCAAACAATAAAGTTATTGAAGAGCTGTGAAATCGCTTCAATCATTTGTAATAACCCTGTATACCATCGGCAAAATCGGAAGACTGGTATTGAACCAAGCTGTCGTCCAGGTTGTTTGCGGCGAGTCTCTTTCAACGAGGTTCGGGGAAAGTAGTGCTTCCCCACGAGTCTGTAGGAATTTCATGGTGAGGACAGGCGTCCATAAGATGTCATCCTCGAGTTAGTTCACCGCAAGATAGAAGTCACGAATGTGTTTTAACGTATAATTTATGCGAACAGCATCAATAGCGGGTTCAAGGCTAGCAGGACGGACACAGAGAAATAAATGAGACGTGAATGTGTGGGTTCCTTGAGTCATTGTCAAAATAGTACGACGCGCATATAGCATCGGCGACTTCCTTTGTGTATCAGTCAGGCCCAGCCCCCCAAAGGAACGATGCTTCGTGATCACTTCATACCGTAAGCGAAATATATGTCTTTTCCATAAGAAACAACCAGACAATTGTTTCAGTTTCTTCGCTATCATCAAGGGAAACAGAGATACTTGGGCCACATTATAAGACATACGTATCCAGTATTCGGATTTTCTGGAGCAGAGTAAGAGAATGCCTTTCATGCTCCAATAATGCTCCCTTAAATTTTTCCGTAACAGACTTCCAGTTGAGGCCGCCATTTTGAGTGGACAACAGGCAATGATGATACCGAGAGACGTATGCCGATCCACCGCAGAAGACCATGGAACAACCGGACATCAAAAACTCGGAAGGGAAGAAGCAACTGGAATCACTCAACAGAGGAAAGTCCACTGGACCTGACGGGATACCAATTCGATTCTACACAGAGTACGCGAAAGAACTTGCCCCACTTCTAACAGCCGTGTACCGCAAGTCTCTAGAGGAACGGATGGTTCCAAATGATTGGAAAAGAGCACAGGTCGTCCCAGTCTTCAAGAAGGGTCGTCGAGCAGATTCGCAAAACTATATCTCAGACGTCGATCTGTTGTAAAATTTTAGAACATGTTTTTTGCTCGAATATCATGTCGTTTTTGGAAACCCAGAATCTACTATGTAGGAATCAACATGGATTCCGGAAACAGCGATCGTGTGAGACCCAACTCGCTTTATTTGTTCATGAGACCCAGAAAATATTAGATACAGGCTCCCAGGTAGATGCTATTTTTCTTGACTTCCGGAAGGCGTTCGATACAGTTCCGCACTGTCGCCTGATAAACAAAGTAAGAGCCTACGGAATATCAGACCAGGTGTGTGGCTGGATTGAAGAGTTTTTAGCAAACAGAACACAGCATGTTGTTATAAATGGAGAGACGTCTACAGACGTTAAAGTAACCTCTGGCGTGCCACAGGGGAGTGTTATGGGACCATTGCTTTTCACAATATATATAAATGACCTAGTAGATAGTGTCGGAAGTTCCATGCGGCTTTTCGCGGATGATGCTGTAGTATACAGAGAAGTTGCAGCATTAGAAAATTGTAGCGAAATGCAGGAAGATCTGCAGCGGATAGGCACTTGGTGCAGGGAGTGGCAACTGACCCTTAACATAGACAAATGTAATGTATTGCGAATACATAGGAAGAAGGATCCTTTATTGTATGATTATATGATAGCGGAACAAACACTGGTAGCAGTTACTTCTGTAAAATATCTGGGAGTATGCGTGCGGAACGATTTGAAGTGGAATGATCATATAAAATTAATTGATGGTAAGGCGGGTACCAGGTTGAGATTCATTGGGAGAGTCCTTAGAAAATGTAGTGCATCAACAAAGGAGGTGGCTTACAAAACACTCGTTCGACCTATACTTGAGTATTGCTCATCAGTGTGGGATCCGTACCAGATCAGGTTGACGGAGGAGATAGAGAAGATCCAAAGAAGAGCGGCGCGTTTCGTCACAGGGTTATTTGGTAACCGTGATAGTGTTACGGAGATGTTTAACAAACTCAAGTGGCAGACTCTGCAAGAGAGGCGCTCTGCATCGCGGTGTAGCTTGCTCGCCAGGTTTCGATAGGGTACATTTCTGGATGAGGTATCGAATATATTGCTTCCCCCTACTTATACCTCCCGAGGAGATCACGAATGTAAAATTAGAGGGATTAGAGCGCGCACGGAGGCTTTCAGACAGTCGTTCTTCCCGCGAATCATACGCGACTGGAACAGGAAAGGGAGGTAATGACAGTGGCACGTAAAGTGCCCTCCGCCACACACCGTTGGGTGGCTTGCGGAGTATAAATGTAGATGTAGATGTAGATGTACCTTCATTAAGTTTTGCACCTGAGCTCCGACAAAAATCATCGAAGACAGCCTTCAGTCAAGGTATCTCAGCAGGAGTGCGAAGTGGAACCATCATGTCATCCTCGTATGCACGAACAGCTATAGTCCCGCCGAATAGCGTCCAACCTGTCAGCTGGGATGCTAGCAAACGAAGTAGGGGCTCCAGAGACAACACAAAGAAAGTCATTGACAGTGGGCTTCCTTGAGGCATTCCCTTACGGATATTTATTGGTGGCCTCAGTTGGCCATTGACAACCTTCGAAGATTTGAGAGCACTCGCTGTGTGTCAACTGCCTCCAGAATCCGAAGCAGAAAGTCGTGATTAACGCGATCAAATGCCTTATCGAAGTCTAGAAAAGCAAGGGCACAATGGACGGACGTTACAGCAGCAACCGAAACCACGTCACGACAGTCGACTATAGGGGTAAGAATGATACGACCAGGTACGTAGCTTTGATGTTTTGTAACAATCGTATCCATCAGAGCCGACATCCTACTATTAACTGCCCTCGCCGCTGTCTTATAATCAAATTTAACGAAGTAAGTGGGCGAAAGTGATCAGGGGCAGCCGGTCCAGTGAGTCTCGAGATTAACTTTATTCAAAAGGGAGGTAAAGGTAGGACCAAACAACGGCCAAAAACGCACGCAAAATTCCTTTGGAAGTCCATCTAGACCAGGGGACTTTTGAGAAGGCGATCCCACAATAATTTTGTAAACTTCCTCAGGCTGAAAGACGTTTCATTAGGTTCAGTGTAATTGTTGTATCCAAGATGCTGACAGGTGGCTCGTAAAAGGTTTCACTGGACTCATCGTTATCGTAGATGTCTACATAGTACTGGTGTAAGCTACGCACCATTACGATTCGTCCATCATTTGTCGTGGGAGGATGAATACAAGCGCGCCGCTGACGGGTCTGATGCCGAAGCAGATGATGTAAGGAAGTCAGTTCTTCCGTCACAATGAACGCGGCTTCGATCGGATTTTCAAACTTTCCATTTAACAATTTTGCCTTTACACGTCTAACATTCGCGTGATCCGAAGCAGCATAAAGTTCACGGAGGATGGAATAGTAATACTCATAAGTTCTTCCAAAGTCTCGCGCTTTGGCTGCACAGAAGCATATCAAAGTTTGCCTGAGCCTCGGTTTGGCTAGCTGTGTCCACCAATCAAGGGTGAAAGAGTATTTCTCAGTGGACCGTAGAGTACGCTCCCACACGGCTGGCATCACGTCATCGAGAGAGGGGTTCAGCTAGATGAGCGACGTTTAACATCCACGGAGGGCGAAACACTTTGACTGGTTGCCGTTCTAGGTTGAGAGTTGTAGCCACAGCACAGTGGTCCGTAAAGGAAGCTGGGATAACTTCGGCATTAAAAATACCATCGCTAAGGCAGTCCGATAAGTTAAATCTATCTAACCTGCTACGAGAAGTCGCAGTACAGTGGGTAAATTTATCCAGATGTCTTTTAAGTGTAAGGAGGGGACCAATTCATGAAATTCGCGACATAAATTAAAATTTGGAGATTGGTCCGCAGGATGCAATACACGGTTAAAATCACCACCCAACAGAATACCCGAGGACTCTTACGCAACAGATAAACAATATCCTCATTATGAAAACGCGAACGATCCACTGCGCGACCAGTGCCAGAAGGGGCATATAAAAGAACCAAGGTAAGATTAAAAAGAAGACAACCTATGCCCCTGCCAGAATCCAACATTTCCACCTCAGCACAAGGAATGCCTTCGCGAAAGAATAAGGCGGTCCCTGTAGAATATTCGGGTTCTACATTAAAGATCATACGAAAACCAGGTAAGGAGAAATTGCTAAATAACAACTCCTGTAAGAAAACTATGTCCGCACATGAATCATAAATGAAATGTCGCAGCGAAGCCAATTGCAATTCTGATTCCAAACGATTAACGTTTAAGGAAAGGAACGTGGACTTGGATAATTGATCACAGCTCGATAGGGATGTACGGAACCTCTGAGTAGAATTGGGCAGACAGTTGAGAGTCAAGGTCCATTTCGGAATCCACAGAGGAATCAGACATCGGGGGACCAGAACACCCGTCATCGCAACCTTTTTCCTTAGATTTCTTACGTGCCACCGCACGGTCAGGTTGTATACGCTGTCGGCTACGTGGGATGGCCACCTCTGCAGACGCAGGCATGAGAGAGGTCATAGGCACAGATTCCTGCCCCCCCCCCCCCTCCCCCAGGACCCAGAACTAGGCTCATGTAATGCAGTTCCAGTCAGTAAGGCGGAAGCATTCTGAGGAACTACCAACACAACGGATCATACTTGGTCGCTAATTTTATTCTCCTCGGGAGTTGCTGTAGTCGACAAATTGCAGAAAACCGTCGGCGGCTGAAGACGAAGGAACAGGAGGACACTGAATCGTCTCAGACTGTAACGGAGGACGGAGAAACGAAGGGGGGACTCCGCTCCCTCTTCACGCACAGGCAGCTCAGAAGGAGCCACTTCGCGAGCAGGAGAGATGCTGGAGATAACTTCTTCGCCACTCACCGTACCACGAACGGAAGGTATCGTAGCATCGAGAGGAGTGGGGGACACAATCGATACGGAGGAGGTTGGCGAAGAAGGCACAGCCAAATCCTCATTATCAACATCCTGAGTGCGACGTCGCTTGTTTGTCGCTGTTATAAGTTCTATCCTGGGGCTAATAGGTTTCTGAATCTGTCGCGGAGGTAAAGGCGGAAATTCAGTGACACGAGTATCAGAACTGTTTGTTCATTATCATCCGAAGCAGAAGAACGGCCGACGGCCGGAGTAGAAGGAACAAGATCAGCAATCGTCTATTTGCGACGCTGCACTAATGACGCCTTTAATACAAAAATCCTCTGTGGGCAATTAGACCGAACGTGTCCAACTTCATTACATAAGAAGCAGGTTCCCTCTTGGCCACTATACATGACACGGACGCGGTAACCGCACACTTGTAAATGTGATGGTATATTGCGATTGACATGCATTTCCACGGAACGAATTCCACTATAACACTGTAATCTGTGTTGAGTAGACCAGCGTTCACGATGGACGTTTTTCACGTTACCGTAAAGACTCAATATGTCCTTTAGAAAATTGTCATAAACTTCCGGCGGGAGGCTGAACACTTGATCATTGGCATATTCGATTTCAGCATCTACGAGTGACACTATCGGAATTATCACGATGCTTGAACGGGACTTGAGAACCGTGTCGCGGCAGTAATCTTTCAACGTGAAGGGGATCCATAAATTTCACGTAAAACACTTACTCGTCTGCATCAAAATAAGCGGTGTGGACCTGATCAAAGTTCACATGAACTGTATCGACAAGCCAGTCGTGGATTTCTAGGAACCCGGGCTGCAAGTGTCGCGTTGTTTTATCGAAAGTAAGGCTCACAGTATCTTTTCGTGGAATACCCGTGGAAACGATGGTAGCCATAGCGGAGCCGCCGACGCCGCTACGAGTAGACGAACACAGACAGTAAAGGCGGAGCGGAGGTGCTGCGACTCACTCGGCAGACAGAACAGCACTAACGATGAAAACTTCACACAAGCGAGGCTGCGACAAGTCATTTAAAGAAATCCCTTCCCGCTCGGCGCTCGAAGCGGAACTGATGTTAGAGAAAAAATGGTTCAAATGGCTCTGAGCACTATGGGACTTAACATCTGAGGTCATCAGTCCCCTAGAACTTAGAACTACTTAAACTTAACTAACCTTAAGACACCACACATATCCATGACCGAGGCAGCATTCGAACCTGTGACCGTAGCGGTCGCGCGGTTCCAGACTGTAGCGCCTAGAACCTCTGGCCACCCCGGCCGGCTTTTAGAGAAAGAAACAAGAAGGAATATGACAATTAGACCTTACACGCGTAGTGGGAGCGCTAGCTGTGACACCCCTTGAAACGGTGGTCGACATCGGTAATTAGTGTTCCGTTTATAAATTTCCACTCAATGGTAATGAGAAACCAGGGAAAAACGGCAACCGACATACAAGGAAAAATTTGAAACAGTGGCTCAAATGGCTCGGAGCACTATGCGACTTAACTTCTGAGGTCATCAGTCGCCTAGAACTTAGAACTAATTAAACCTAACTAACCTAAGGACATCACACACATACATGCCCGAGGCAGGATTCGAACCTGCGACCGTAGCGGTTGCTCGGCTCAAGACTGTAGCGCCTAGAACCGCACGACCACTCCGGCAGGCTTGAAACAGTGCTGAGGAGAGATGGAGATGTAATTCCCTGTAAAGCGCACGATCTCCACCCATGTCACGCTTCTACACCAACTGAGACTCATAAATTCTTCCTTCCCTGCGCTATTTTGCATAGTCCGTCATGACTAGTGCGCTCACCGTGCAAAATAATCCTCACTGAATAGCAAAGTGTCGCATTGTGGTGCTAACAAGATAGAATTGTATCCTGTATAGCGAATATTAGCTCCAAAAGCTGAAAACTAATAGCACAGCGTTCATAGACAATGTTCGCTACCTCATGTTCTCTTTCGTTCCCAGTAGTATAAATGATTCCACCCATATACAAGCGAATGGTTACGAATTTTCTGCAAACGCTCAGTCGCACGTGTTCTCTACACCTACATCCACATCCATACTCCGCAAGCCACCTGACGGTGTGTGGCGTAGAGTACTTTGAGTACCTCTATCGGTTCTCCCTTCTATTCCAGTCTCGTAATGTTCGTTGAAAGAAAGATTGTCGGTATGCCTCTGTCTGGGCTCTATTCTCTCTGATTTTATCCTCATGGTCTCTTCGCGAGGTATACGTAGGAGGGAGCGATATACTGCTTGACTCCTCGGTGAAGGTACGTTCTTGAAACTTCAACAAAAGCTCGTTCCGAGCTACTGAGCGTCTCTCCTGCAGAGTCTTCCACTGGAGTTTATCTATCACCTCCGTAACGCTTTTGTGATTACTAAATGATCCTGTGACGAAGCGCGCTGTTCTCTGTTGGCTCTTCTCTATCTCTTCTATCAACTCTATCTGGTACGGATCCCACACCGGTGAGCAGTATTCAAGCATTGGGCGAACAAGTGTACTGTAACCTACTTCCTTAGTTTTCGGACTGCATTTCTGTAGGATTCTTCCAATGAATCTCAGTCTGGCATCTGCTTTACCGACGATTAATTTTACATGGTCATTCAATTTTAAATCACTCCTAATGCCTACTCCCAGAGAATTTATTGAATTAACTGCTTCGAGTTGCTGACCTGCTATATTGTAGCTAAATGATAAAGGACCTTTCTTTCTATGTATTCGCAGAACATTGCACTTGTCTACATTGAGATTCAGTTGCCATTCCCTGCACTATGCGTCAATTCGTTGCAGATCCTCCTGCATTTCAGTACAACTTTCCATTGTTACAACCTCTAGATATACTACAGCGTCATCCGCAAAAAGCCTCAGTGAATTCCGACGTTGTACACAAGGTCATTTATATATATTGTGAATAGCAACGGTCCTACGACACACCCCTGCGGCACACATGAAATCACTATTACTTCGGAAGGCTTCTCTCCACTGAGAATGACATGCTGCGTTCTGTTATGTAGGAACGCTTCAATCCAATCACACAATTTGTCTGATAGGCCATATGCTCTTACTTTGTTCATTAAACGACTATGGGGAACTGTATCAAACGCCTTGCGGAAGTCAAGAAACACAGCATCTACCTGGGAACCTGTGTCTATAGCCCTCTGAGTCTCGTGGACGAATAGCGCGAGCTGGGTTTCACACGATCGTCTTTTCGAAACCCATGCTGATTCCTACAGAGTAGATTTCCAGTCTCCATCAAAGTCATTATACTCGAACATAATACGAGTTCCAAAATTTTACAACTGATCGAAGTTTCGAGTACGTTCTGCACATCTGTCAGAGGTCCCTTCCTGAAAACGGGGATGACCTAAGCCCTTTTCCAATATTTTGGATCGCTGCGCTCTTCTAGAGACCTACGGTACACCGCTGCAAGAAGGGGGGCAAGTTCTTTCGCGTCCTCTGTGTAAAATCGAATTGGTATCCCATCAGGTCTAGCGGGATTTCCTCTTTTGAGCGATTTTAATTGTTTTTCTCTCCCTCTGTCATGTATTTCGATATCCCTTCCATTCGCTTCATTATAAACCAAGCTTTAGGTGCTTAAAATTGGTGTCTGTGAACTGCGGATAATTCCGCTGCGCGGCGCTGCGTGATTGATTCGCAGAGTCGTTGTACAAACCGCTCTTATAAGGTGTTCTTCACGCAGCAAAAATGTGTAACTTGAACATCTTTTACAAAATATTTGCCGTGCCTCTTAGCAGCAAAAATTTAGGCAGCGCATTTCTTTCTTTGTCTTCTTCGTATACAAAAAATTTCAAGATAGATTTCGACATGTGTTATTGGACCATTCCGTTGTTCGTGTTACTCTTCTCTATATTTGTTCAATATCCCTAGACTCATATGGTACGGATCCTACACATTTGAGCAATAGTCTTGGATGGGTCACACCAGTATTTAGTAAGCATTCTTCTTTGTAGATTGACTGCATATCCTTGGTATCCCGCCAATAGGTTCGTCATCCGCTTTACCTGCGACTGAGTCTGTGTGATCGTGCCGTTACATATCCCTCCAAATTCTTAACCGCGGGTATTTATATTACTTCACCAACACCACTTTTGACTCGTTGGTACTGTGGTCATAGGGTCTACGTTGTTTCCGTTTTTTGAAGTGGTCAAGTTTACATTTTTTAATATTTTAACTAAGTTGTCAATCTTTCAACCACTTTGAAATCTTGTCCATATTCATCTGAATATTTGTGGAAAATTTTTCAGCTAGTACCTATTTCTACATTTGTTGATGACTCTCCATCTATCTAACTGCTGCGTGTTTCCTACCAAGAAATCCTCTATCCAGTCACGAATTTCGCTTGTTATTCCATACCATTGTACAATCGATAAGAAGCGTAGAGGAATACTGAAGAAAATAGTTTTGAAAATCAATAAATACTGCATTTACCTGACTGCTTCGATCCGTGGCTTTCAGGATGTCATGTGAGAAACCTGCATGTTGGGTATCACATGTTCGATATTTTCGGAGTCCATGTTTTTTGACATTTTGTTCGAGACATCTCATTACGTTTGACCTCAAAATACCTTCTAAGGTTCTACAACAAATGGATCTAAAGGATATTGGACGTTACTTTGAGATTCGGTTTTGATACCTTTGTTGTAGTTAAGTGCGACGTATGTCTTCTTCCAACCATTGAGCACATGTTTTTGCTAGAGGGATCTACAACAGATTATGACAAAAAGAGACTAACTCAGCTACAAGTCTGGTATCAGGGATTCCGTCAGATAGTGAAACTCTGTTCAATTTTCGCGATTTCAACTGTAAGTCTTCATCACTGACACTATCATCTGTACCACTCGTCTTTGAAGTGGCGCGAGAATACTGGATAATTCTGCATATCACTGTCATTATTGCTAAGTGAAGAAACATGAGCTTTCTGAGATTGTTGTTAAATAAGACATACACTCTTGTTTAGAAGAAACAGAACGCCTTGAACGACTAGAAGTAGGTTGTTCACAATCACGGGTCATAGGCATAGATTAGCATTTAAACCATGTCGGCTCGCGGTTTTAGTGTCAACAGTGATATCGCGGTGTAGCACCGTCTACCTGTAAAATGTGCTGCGGCTGTCGTTGTCGCTATAAACCGAAGGTAAAGGATCAGTGTGACTTGAGCAGACGTGCGGGATGCCTCGCAGACGTATGCGCGAACCGTACAGTCAAATCAGCGAGTTAGAAAGAGGACGCAATATTGCCATGAAAACATCTGAACATCCATTAGGAGAATTACTGCTAGTGTGGAACGAAGTGTTTCGGCAGTACAATGGGTGTGTGCAGAATGGTTCACGGAAGGCCGCAGAACCCGACGATAGGGGTCAGGACATTGCAAATTTGGGGTAACGTCTTATGGGACCAAACTGCTGAGGTCATCGGTCCCTAAGCTTACGCACTACTTAATCTAACTTAAACTAGCGTACACTAAGTACAACACACACACCCATGCCCGAGGGAAGACTCGAACCTCGGACGGGGGCAGTCGATATGGGTCAGGTCGCACCACCCAGACACCCCCCCCTTCCCCCTCCCCCCTCCCCAAAGTTCGATACATCCAAATGGCATTGCAGGACCGATCTACTTTCTCCTCGGCTCTGGCGCAACAGTGTAACACATTGCACACCATCAGGAGTGATAGTCAGTCGCCGTTTATTACGGTATGGGTTACATGTGCGTCGTCCACTTCTCCGCCTACCGTTGACGGAAGTGCAGGAACACGCTAGACGGCTAATGGTGTATGGAACGATATCACTGGTGCACGGACGGCATCAGATAATGTTTTCGGGCGAATCCAACCCTGCGACCCGTATCCTTACCCTTTCTGATCAATACACCAGATGCCATTTTTCAGTAAGACAATGCACGAACACGTCTCGCTGCACTAACACGTGCCTTCTTCGTGTCGCACGACGTCAGCCTCTTGCCCTGGTCCACCGCAACACCAATCTTGTCTCCAATCGAAAATGTGTGGGATATGATGAAACGACGGGTGCAGTGAGGTGACCCAATACCAGCCACCACATATTAACTTGGGAACTAGGTGAACGCGGCATGGATGGCTGTATCACAGGAAGCCATTCGAGCCTACGTGCCGATACAATCATGCATGGAATTAGTTATGAGGACCCACGGCCAACCCTGTGCTACTAGGCGACAGGACACGTACTGAACCGAAGTGACAAACTCAAATCGTTTCTGGAGAACATACTAATGTACATGTCCTGTGAATTTGAACTTCCTTTCTCTAGTGGTTAAAGGTGTTCTGTTTCTTCTGAATACGACTTTACTTTAATAGGAGAGAGTATTGAGCACAAAATAACGTACGAAAGAAGAGTGACAACGCATAATGATTTCTCATATTAGGACAAAACACGCATTGTAAAAACGGGAAAAGTAAGATTTAAACGTTCAAACAACTAGAACGAGTACTATGTGCATCTGCATGAAGGCACTTCGTAGAAAGTTATGCTGAAAATTGGTAGCGCTCTGGCTCTTCTTCTGGCAACCTCATGTTTTGTTTACGTTTCTAGTTATTTGCGTGGCGGCGTCGACGCGGCTCGGAGAGGGCGACATAGAATACCACTGCAGGCGCAGGGAGCGGACGACTGAGGGCTCGGGGTGCAATTACGCTGTGTAGTTGTGAGAGGGTATTTTCCAGAAACACTGGACGCAATTTTCACAGTTTTCTGGCTGGGCTGCAAATTTCACTGCTAGCAGTTTTCATATATCCGGTTGGCTGCAGCTGGGGCCCCCTGCCGGAGGCGAGTCCGGGGGCGCCTGTTAGTTACATCGGTAGGTCGAGCAGACAGCTGATTTTGGCATTCTGAATATACGTGCAATAGCGCGTTGCGGCTACATCTGACCATCTGACTGCCATGGTTTGTAATGACACCGTGAGAAATCTCTATTTTATACATTACGTTGGTGAGATGCAGTATAATTTTCCTCGGTATTATAGTTTTTCCGCATATGATACATGTTAATGAGTGCAAGAACATTATTTTTTTAAAAAAAGAGCACTTCTCTAAAATGGGGTTGATGCTCATACTTGAAGCTGCACAAGGGAATTTAATATTGGCATTGAAGTATCATGTCGCCTCCCACACAATCTTTCAGCTTGCGATTTTGCTTCACGTGACCGGGCTCTGTAGTAAGCGAAGCATTGTCCTTACTGTAACGCTGGATGAGCATTGTGATACGGGATTTCAGTTTTGAAATGTGAAATGCCATACTTGCACAGAAAAGCTAGATGTCACCAGAGGAAACTTGAGCGCCATTGTCTGTTACTTCTGCTTTCAACAAGCCTTCATTGTAGAAAATCCTTGGGAAAGCCTGACGGTATTTGGTTCATGGAAGGAAATTTTGAAAATGGATCGATGACGAAGAACCAGTAGCTTCTTAGAAATGATGCATAAGTCGACAGGCAAATGTGATCAGGACTGGTTTGCCTGCAGACACAAAAAATACTGGCGACAATTAGCTGACTTTTTTACGTAAGTAACATTTAACCAGAACAATTTCTATGCCTTTATGTATATTTTTTTTCTTTTACTAACAATGCTTCATTGCAATGACGTTTGGCACGTACTTTGCTCCAATGGCACTGACGTAACATTTCGATTTAACCACTTTAATGAGAGCCACTTGTGATTAACGTGATTCTGAATGCATCAGAATGACACCTTCACAAACTATGAGAGCTTGACCGATCAGCCGGTATGATCAATTTCAGATTGATGAAGCAACGTTTTAGGAACAGGCCACTCTGTCTGAATGCACTGTTTAATTTAAGATGAAACCCGATTCTTTGCCACAAGCTTTGCAATTAAAATGCAGTTTATGGAAAATTTTCCACAGTATCTCTGGCATTGTTTGACTTCGCTATTTCCCTGTCTCAGTGAATGTTTAAGGCAGCCCCACCCCCCCCCCCTTTTTTTCTTGTTGCTTCTCAGTGACACCTTTAAACTTTAACCTGAGTGTGTACATTACGTGACTTTATTTTCACTCTTTGGGGTATGTAGCCATTACTTGTATTAGATGTGAAACTTATGTGTTTAAAGTACATATGTGCATTATTACATACATTATAAGAAAACTTGTGCACACAAAGGACCTGAGCTATCACATGTGAATAATCTCCATAAATTGAACCAAATACTATCACCATGTATGTAGAAACCAGTTATTGTTTCACTGGATGTAATCGGAAAAGAGAATCGTTGTTCCAAAAATGCACAACACAATGTTTAATTCTGACGTTAATAATCACTTTGGCTTACCTGGGGGACGAACGGTTAGCTGAGCTATGCCTTGCAATTGCATTCCACTGCTGAAAGCTGAAGTAAACTACGCTGCCTTGCCAATACAAAAATAAATCTTGCCATGTGCAATCCAAGTATGTTAAGCGCAAACTTGATGCAGTGTTAACAGCCAAATATTGCGAAGTGAAATGCAAGTCCCAATTATTTTGTTTCGAAACTTATACACAGTAACTGGGACGTGGGGGCCAGCGGCGAAAGTAATTTGAAGAATAATTGCACTTCAATTTGTATTCATTAGCAGAAGTGAGACAATCGTGGTAGTACTGCGTCGGATGAAAGCACACGCAACTTCGCAACAGAACTTTTATGTTTCGGACACGGTTTGAACTAAATTTGGACATAAAAGTTATGAAAGAAAGTTTTAGGCCGTTTAAATATAGTAACCTCTGTGGAATGTAATGCACGACAGTGAAAATGCACATGCGGGTGAGCAGAGATTCTATTTACTAGAAGCAAACTGTCTGCATCTAACTGAACTGCACAAACATACTTCAAAGATTGTAATTTCATTTGTAACTTAATGAATAGCCACTTGTATTAAAACATTAAGGGCCGCTGTGGAAATACTTAAATTGTTTATTACGCGTGGGCCTGTTTTCTCTGGAGCTGCGAATTCGCGATCCTAATACTCATGCTAAAAGTGGGTGGACTGTATCTTCGCAAGCTGCGACTTATAGTGAAGTTTACTCCATTTCAAAATGGTGTACAGTACGTTAACAACTGAAAAATGTGTATAAGAAACGTCTTAGTTATTCTCATACGATCCTGGATCAAAACGGCAGTAATTACGTTCGAAAAGTCAGCGACAAAAGGAATGCGACGGAGGGTAAAATTACTGCCAATAGAAACATATATCAAGCAAGGCGAAATATCTGCCGCAATCACACGACTGATGTGTAAGTAGGCTGTTTATGTTTTGTTATTGGCAACGTTACGTAGCGCTCTGTATGAAAATCACTGGCTGTGCTGTGTGCAGTCTGTGGCTAGTTTGCATTGTTGTCTGCCATTGTAGTGTTGGGCAGCTGGACGTGAACAGCGCGTAGCGTTGCGCAGTTGGAGGTGAGCCGCCAGCAGTGGTGGATGTGAGGAGAGAGATGGCGGGGTTTTGAAATTTGTTATACTGGATATCATGAACTGAGATTATATATATATATATAATGACTATTAAGGTAAATACATTGTTTGTTCTCTACTAAAATCTTTCATTTGCTAACTATGCCTATCAGTAGTTAGTGCCTTCCGTAGTTTGAATCTTTTATTTAGCTGGCAGTAGTGGCGCTCGCTGTATTGCAGTAGTTCGAGTAACGGAGATTTTTGGTGAGGTATGTGATTTGTGAAAGGTATAGATTAATGTTAGTCAGGGCCATTCTTTTGCAGGGATTTTTGAAAGTCAGATTGCGTTGCGCTAAAAAATATTGTGTGTCAGTTTAAGGACAGTAATGTACAATTGTTCTAAGTGGACGTTACATATGGCGACCCTGCCAGGATACCTCACTGGAATCTTCTGATTTTTTTCTTGTAGTTTCTGTAAATAGTGTAGCTAATTTTTATTGCTAGCGTGTAATTATAAAGAGAATTTCCTTTGTAGTTGTAGTTTTTCATTGTTGTACAGTAAAACAGTTGTGGGATGCATGTAGATTTGCACCAAGTATTTCGCAGCTACGCTTGCAATTAGCTAGATATTATTTTCAGTGCTATGTTAATGTGTTCTCTTATTTTTGCATTTCAAATTGTGCTTTTCTGTGTTATCGTGTGAAATATTGTGACAATAATGGCGTGTGAAAAACGTAACACTAGGCTCCAAAGTAAACTGAGAAATAATAGTGACAACAAGCGTAGCTTATCAGCACCACTGTGTAATGAATTAACAAATATTCAAAGTAGTAATTTGGTAACTGTGCACAGGGAAATGGAGCAGGCGTCAAATAATGGTGTAGGCAGTGAAACAATTAGTGAACAGGGAAGCATTATCGATCGATCGGTCGGCAACAGCTCGCCTCAGGATTCCGAAATGACAGAACACAATCTTGCAAATACTGTGGATTCAGGTTTTTCATCCTCACCCTTTTCTCAAATAAATCAAGACACATTTTCTGCTTTTCAAAATGCGAATATTGCCGGTTCAAATGCACTGCCGAATAGCACTGAGGAACATGTTTCAGACACCAGTGCACTGTTATTACAGTTAAAGCAACAAATGGGACAAAGGCTACAAAAGTTAGACACAACGCTTGAACAAAATCAGAAACAAACGGGACAAAATCTTCAAAATTTAGACACAATGGAACAAAATCAGAGACAAACACAGCAAAAGCTTCAAAAGTTAGACACAATGGAACAACACCAGAGACAAACACAGCAACAGTTAGACGCAATGGAACAAAATCTTAACACCACGCTTGAACAAACACGTGAAGATTTAACTACTGAGTTACATAAAATAGAATCGAAATATCAAAAAGTCTGTAATGACGTAAAAACACAAATTTGCGAGCATTTCCAACCTATTTTTTCGCGTCATGAAAATGCATTACAGAATCACGAAGCAGCCATAAAAGAACTGCAAACTATTGTTCATGAAAATCATGAGAACTTGCAAGCTAAAATGGACTCAGTTGCATCTACCGATTCGGTTACGCAACTTGCAAAAACTCAGGAAAACTTAAAGGACACAGTAGAAAGATACATGGAGGAAATTAGTTCATTATCAGAGAAAGTAGTTGAACTTTCGGATCAACTAAATAATTTATCTACGAAGGTAGATGATAATCTGAATGACACAAAACCAGTAGTCTTTAATGGCACAGAAGAGTGCGAACAAATTAGAAAATTCACACAAAATCAGAATCAAATTAATATGCAATACAAAAGAGAAATCCGGGAAGTACAAGATCAGTTGGCACAAGTAATACAAAAATTTCATATATCAGAGGACACTCGCACTCCAACACGGGAAGAGGAACTTAGAAATACGGAAAAGCTACAAAATAATAACACAGGGCATTTCGGAAATTATGAAAGAATTGGCAAGGTGCACCGAATTTTGAGATGGAACCTCCGACACGACGTAACAATGACCGATATGCTACTCGCCGACACGATGATTTTGACTATAAGCTGTTCATTAATACACGTAAATTCAAAACGTTTAAGAATTCTGACAACGACATTCATCCACAAGCATGGCTTCATCAATTCTCTCATTGTTTTCCTCCCAACTGGTCATTAGAACACAGATTATAATTTATGTGTGGCTACTTAGAGAATGAACCAGCTGTAAGAATGCGATCGGTCATTGACGATTGCCACAGTGAAGGAGGATTTTACCATGCCTTCCTCTCAGCGTATTGGTCTCAAGCCACACAAGACCGAGTAAAACATGGCATCATAATGATGAAACATTTCGAACAATCAGAATTTTCCAGTCTTGTGAAATATTTTGAAGACATGTTGCACAAGAATCAGTACCTGTCAAACCCATACAGCCCCTCAGAACTCATCCGCATTTGCTTAATCAAAGTACCTGAACATTTACGACATATTATTTTGGCAGGACGTTGCAAAGACGACATTGAAGCTTTTCAGGGACTCGTACAAGAATTAGAAATTGACACTGACAATTGCGTAACGCAAAAACAGGAACACAACAATTACAGGTCACATCCGTCGCAATTCCGCGATGAAAGAAATAATACCTGGACACAACAAGACTATTCTCACAACACAAATCGTGACCAAAACAGACACTACCCGTATGACAACCGTTGGCAGAGCAGTAATAATTACAGGGAAAGATCACCTCTCCGCGGTTAGTGACTATCACAGAGACAATCAGAGAAACAGACAATACGGGAACCAAAATAATTATTATCAAGGGAGACAGAACAACTTTAGACGCAATGGTCCAGCGTGCAGTTACGATTCAGGGAGAAATTCTCCACCACGTGACTGACAAGAAAGAAACTATTGAACCTACCGACATGACGACAGACGATATGATCGTAACGACAGACCTGAATTGCATCACAACTGGCGGGATTCAAACAGAGCACGGCCCTCTCGACAAGACGAATTTGTAGAAGTTAGGTCTCCAAATCCCAATAACGACATGCGCCAACAAAGAGACAATAGGCAATGACTCATACCGCTGGCAGCCACAAAACGTATGTATGAAACTAACGGCGCAGCTGCTGTAGCTAGTAATTACGTAAGAATGGAAGACATTAGAGACATCTTACTCCAGGAACACGACGTGAAACATAACAACATTGCATATCCTGTGATTCACATTACAGTAAATGACGTAAAATTTACGGCAGTACTTGACTCTGGCAGTCCTATTTCAGTAATTAGTGAAACAGCCTTTAGCAAATGCAACAAATAGAACGATTGTCCCACACTTCCGTTACGTAAGATTAAATTACAAGGTGCAATCTTTGGAAAAAGTGTAGATGTGCGCCAACTAACCAACATAGAATTCTTTTGTCAAAGCCACAGCTTCTCTATGAACTTTCTTATTGTTCCATTATTGTCGACGGAAATTATATTGGGAGTAGACTTTTTGAATGAATACAAAGTAATCTTAAACTTTCACGATGCTGAAATAAGTTTAGAGAAAGAAGGTAGGTCAATAGCTTTGAAATTTGAAGATTGGCTCTCAAACCATGACGAAGAAATTAATCAGCTTTACCTTCTGTTAGACAACAGTTCGGAATTTTCTACGGAACTAGACACTAACAATTACTCTGCAAATACTGACAGGGATGATATCGATGGCATATTTGAAACTGATGA